>NC_047055.1:107973014-107993014 GCF_011762595.2 Tursiops truncatus | reverse complement strand
GACTTGAAGTGAACTACTTTGACTGCTGTGATCCAGGCAAAAGATGCTGGCAGCTTGACCAACGGGATAGCAGGGCAGCTTGTGAGAAGTGGTTAGATTCTAGATGCATTTTTAAGCCAGAACTGGTAGGATTTGTTAGTCAGATCTTTGTTTCCCCATGTTATTATATAGAGTGAAAGGCAGAGGGTTTCCTTCCTATAGTCCATTGGTTCTGAATTGAATTCTAATGCATTTAATTACTCACCTAAAAATAAATAATTTTCAAGGTAAATAAAAGCATAGATTCTTTACCCAAATCACTGGTTCTTCCTAAACACAGACTTAATGGCTGACTCTTTTGCCATACAAAAAACACAAAAGGGGGCTTCCCTGGTGGCGCAGTGGTTGGGAGTCTGCCTGCCGATGCAGGGGACGCGGGTTCGTGCCCCGGTCCGGGAAGATCCCACATGCCGCGGAGCCGCTGGGCCCGTGAGCCATGGCCGCTGAGCCTGCGCGTCCGGAGCCTGTGCTCCGCAACAGTGAGAGGCCCGCGTACCGAAAAAAAAAAAACAACAAAAAACCACACAAAAGATCTGGACACATACATACACACACACACACACACACACACACACACACACACACACACACACACACACACACAGAGCATAGCACTGTCCTTGCTCTTAACAGGCTTTTGAGGGGAAAATGACTTGTGTTCAACGTTAAGCTCACAGTCTAGCTGATGAAACAAAATTATTGGACCAGAGACACACCACACACACACAGACACACACTCCTACCCCTATGGAGAGATTCCTGAAAGTCATGAGAATCACAGCTGGAACAAGCCATTGTCTCAGATGGGTGTGTGTTCATCCGTATGCAGGTGTGCTGAAGGGGTGGCAGGAAGTAATTAACAACTGCTATACTAATTTTAGTCTAAACATGTACATAAGTGGTTAGAGAAGGCAAAGCTGAGATGATTGTATAGAAAAGGTGAGATGTAAGCTAGGACTGGAAGGATCGGTAGGATATGAATAGCTGGAGATGAGGAGCAGAAGACATTCTTGTGGGGTCTCTTCTGCACCTTCTCCTACTCTTTCCCTAGAGAGTCTTATTTAGGTGATGCTCTGTTAGGGAAACCAGGTTTAGGAAGCTGTGTCGCTTCTACTCTGAAGCAGTAGATTGAAGTTAAATCTTTAGAGCAGACTAATCTTTGGTTTGGTTAGCTGCCAGACCCCAGTTTAGTGGTGTAAGGCTATGCTCTTCTTCTTTTTTTCTTTTTTTTTTTTTTTTTGCGGTACGCGGGCCTCTCACTGTTGTGGCCTCTCCCGTTGCAGAGCACAGGCTCAGCGGCCATGGCTCACGGGCCCAGCCGCTCCGCGACGTGTGGGATCCTCCCAGACCGGGGCACGAACCCGTGTCCCCTGCATCGGCAGGTGGACTCTCAACCACTGCGCCACCAGGGAAGCCCTCTGCTCTTCTTTTTGGATCATTATAGATCAAAGAAAATCTTCTTGGGCAAATCTTGAAATTAAGAAAATATTGGGATTGTGCTCCATATCCTGTTCTTTGTTTTTATTCTTACACCTTGTCCTTCCACCAGTCTTCCTTCCCCTCCTCTCCATTTGCACTCAGCTCTCCTATAACGCCATACATGTGTTTCAAAAAATCATCAAGTTATGTAAAATCACACAATAACAACTAAATGGTTTATGGGAAAAACACGGGTTAGGAGCACAGCACACAAAAACTTCATCAGTGACACAAACAAGAATATAGGAACCTAATGAAAACAGTGGTGTAATATTATATATCTTAAATAGCTAAGAAATACATAACTACTACAACAAATACAGCATTTTACTGTGAAAAAGACCTGAAGTTTGCTTGTGAAAGTGAACATCAGAAGGGTTGCAGCTTGTGAGCCATGGTGAAGTGCTGGAAGGAAGGTTGTCTGAAATTGGAAGGAAAATTATAACAAACACCAGATGTGGATGTGTAGCTCATAACACACTCAGTGAACTGAGGTAGCTGGGCAGGGGTTGAGGTGTGTATGTACATGTGTGTTACATATATTCCTCTGTGGCTTGGTTCATCTGGGTGCAGTTTTCTGCATTCACCTAGTGTTTCTTACAAAATCCTGCATAATGTGAATTATGTGAACATAATTCACATTATGTTCACATTGTTCCCTGGTATGTCAATGGCATTGGAATAAATTCTCATTTTCAAAATAAGCATTGTAGTGGAACTAACTGTACCTTGTTTTATCTTTATGATTAACTAGTACCTTACTTTCCCCCTACTTTATTGTTCTCTCCTCATCCTCATAATGTGCAAGATTTTTCTTATTTTTACAAAGACTGATTGGAACATCTGTGAACCAGATAATAATTTTTTTTTTCCAGATAATTATTGAATATTGTCTCTCTCCAGGCTGCTTGTCTGGGGTGTGGCAAGTAAAAAGGTTTTGAAGCCGTGGGTTCTGCCCTTATATAGCTTCAATATTAGGAACCAAGCACAGACATTTGAAGCAAAGCAAAAGTTCTTAAAAAGTAACAATAGGGACTTCACTGGTGATCCAGTGGTTAAGACTCCCTGCTTCCACTGCAGGGGGCGCAGGTTCAATCCCTGGCCAGGGAAACTAAGATCCCACATGCTGTGAGGTGCAGCTAAAGAAAGAAAAAGAAAAGAAAAAGAAACGATATATTTTAGAATTAATACATCAGTGCTAAAGAGGGTAGAGTTAGTAAAGTAAGGCTTCTTACAAGATAAGAATTTTGATCCAGCTCTTAAGCAAAGTTACGAACATGGATTAGAGAAGTAAGGAACTCCTAACACCCAGAGAGAATGTGGAAATCCCCCAGGTTTTTTCTTTTTCTTTTTTTTTCATTCTCATGCTCCAGCCCCCAAGTGATCTTATGGTGGCAACAGAAGCTGCAGTGGGAGTCACCAAGAGCCAAAACACTCAGTTACTCCCCCTCCCCCCCTTAAGGAAGGAAGGCGGTAAAGCTTTCTGGCTAGCTGCTGGGAACTAGAACGTACCATAGAGATCATAGACAGACAACCTCAGGGAAAGTGACCCCATAAAGTTGTTTGTGGGCTTTGGAGCTCATCCCCCAATCTGAAAGGAAAGGATCTGAGCCTAATCAGCATACCAAAAACTTTTGAGAACTGAAATAAAAGACCACGACCCAAAACCCGGATTGACTTCTGGGTGGTGTGCACATGGGACAGATATAAAAAATGCTGCAACAGTTTTGAAAGCTGAACTGAGATCAGGGCCACAGTCCACAGAAAGTGGGTTGGAACTCACAACCCAAACCTAATGAAGTCAGTTGCTTGCTAAAGCAAAAACATCAACATTGTCCATAGGATTTAAGTAAGACCCATAGACTCATACTATTCAAAATGTCCAGGATACAATGCAAAATTACCTGGTATAAGAAGAACCAGGAAAAGCCCAACTTGGACGGGAAGAAAAAAAACCCGAAAGTCAACATTGAAATGACACTGATGTTACAGTTATATGACAAAAGAAATAGGAAATGTAAAGAAGAGCCAAATAAATATATTAGAACCGAAAAATATGATAACCAAAGTTTAAAAACTCACTGAGTGGGCTCAGTAGCAGAATGGAGATGACACAGGACAGAGCCAGTGAACTTGAAGATAGATCAGTAGAAATTATCCAATATGAAGGAGAGAGAGAAAGGGACAGAGGAGTTGAGCAGAACAGAGCCTCAGGGACCTGTGGGACAATAATAGAAAGTCTAACATTCATATCATTGGAGTCCAAAAAAAAGAGGAGGAGCACCAGGCTGAAAAAAATATTTGAAGAAATAATGTGAAAATTTCCCAGGTTTGGCAAAAGACAGACTTACAGATTCAGAAAGCTCAGTGAATCCCAAACAGGATAAACCCAAAGAAATTCACTCCTGAACACATCATAATCAAACTGTTGGGGGGAGAGAAAAAAAAGGTCAAAAATCTTAAAAACAGCCAGAGAAAAATGATGTGTTATAAGGGAAGATTATTCAAATGATGACTGTTTCTTATCAGAAACCATGGAGGCCAGAGGAAGTGGAACAGTGTTTTTAAAGTGCTAAAAGAAAAGAATTATCAACTCGGATTTTTTAATCTAGCCAAAAAAAAAAAATCTTTAGGAGTAAAGGTAAAGAAAGACATTTTCAGATGAGGGAAAACTAACAGAATTCATTGCCAGCAGACCTGCCCTGAAAGAATTGCTAAAGGAAGTTATTCAGACAAAAGGGAAATGATACTGGAAGGAAACTTGGAACATCAAGAATGAAGGAAGAGAAAAAGTAATGGTATATATAATAGACTGATTTTCCTCTTCTTGAGTTATTTGAAATATATTTGATAGGTGAAAGCAAAAATTGCAGCATTGTCTGCTAAGGATTTCAGCGTATGTAGGTCTAATATGTGAGAAAACTACAACATGGAGGAGGGAAAAGGGACCTATGTGGGTTTTTATGTTCCACATAAAGTGGTAAAATTTTGATTCTAAATTAAGTATATACGTTGTCATCTTTAATGATGAACTTTAACAAAGAGATGTTGTCAAAACCACAGTTAATTTAATTAAATAATAAAAAAATGTTTGAATAACCCAAAAGAGGGCAGGAAATGGCAAAGAGGGAGGAAAAACAGAGAGAACAAACAGAAAACAAATAATAAGATGGTAGACCCAAATCCAAACATATCAATAACTACATTAAATGCAAATAGTCTAAATGTGTATACACCAATTAACAGAAATTATTAGACTGTATTTTTTTAAATGATACAACTATAAAATGTCTTCAAGAAACTCACTTCAAATATAATGATATAGGTCTGTTAAAAGTAGAAAATGGCAAAAGGTATACCATGTAAACACTAATCAAAACAAAGTTAGAGTTGCTATATTAACAGCAGAAAATTAGACTTCAGAGCAAAGAAAATTGCTAGGGATAAAGAAGGATTTTACATAATGAAAAAAGAGCTAATTCACTAAGAAGAGATAACAACCCAAAATCTGTGTGCACCTAACAACAGTGCTTCAAAATACCTGAAGCAAAAACTGGTAGAACTGAAAGGAGAAATACAGTTCATAATTATACTTGGCAATTTTTGTCACTCCTCTCACAGTAACTGATAGAAATATTGGATAAAAATTCAGCAAGTAAAAATTTATCCCTCTTTCGATAATTATTTTAACTGATATCTCTGCTTTCTGAAATACTTGAGAGGTTTCGCAATCCAGAAGAAGTTTGGAATTTCCTTCTCCCTTTCTGTCTTTTGACTCTGTTGGGTTCCTAATTCAAACAGAGACTTTGAGAGTCTTTGTCTCAGTTCAGGTATGCCCTATAGACTCTTTAAATATCATTTTTAATTATATCATATTAATTATTTAACCATCTTCTATAGGCTTTTCATTGTTTCTAATATTCTACTGTTACAAATCTTGATCACACCTAAAAAGTAACATAAAAATTAAAGATAATATAAAGTAAAAATAACACTAAAAATAATAAATCCTTAATATCATCAAAAAAATCAGTAAGGATATAGAAGAACTGTCAACCAATGGGATGTAATTGATAGGTATAGTATGCTCCACCCAACAATAGCATGATCCACATTCTTTTCAAGTGCACATGGAACATTCAACAACGATAGACTATATTCTGGGTCATAAAAAGAACTTTAATGAACTTAAAAGAATTGAAATCATACCAAGTATATGCTCTAACCATAATGGAATTAAGCTAGAAGTCAGTAAGAGAAATATAACAGGAAAATCTGCAACTTCTTGGAAATTAAACAACACACTTCTAGGGCTTCCCTGGTGGTGCAGTGGTTGCGAGTCTGCCTGCCGATGCAGGGGACGCAGGCTCGTGACCCGGTCTGGGAGGATCCCACATGCCGCGGAGCGGCTGGGCCCATGAGCCATGGTTGATGAGCCTGCGCATCCGGAGCCTGTGCTCCGCAACGGGAGAGGCCACAGCAGTGAGAGGCCCGCGTACCACAAAAAAAAAACAAAAAACAAACACACTTCTAAATAACCCATGGGTCAAAAAGGAGGTCTTAAGGAAAATTAGAAAATATTTTGAACTGAGTGAAAATGAAAATACAACATATCAAACAGTGATTGAGACAATATATACTGTGATGCCTACTATAATACAAAGTAGGCCAATTACCGATGTTTGAATGCTTATACCATTATTTATGCATCATGGACACATACAAAATCTGTAAAATACTCGAGTAGCAAGTGCCAAGGGATTGTATATTGACCCAGTTGGTAATATAAGTCAGTTAATTTGACAGTTAACTATTAAATAATCATGCTGTCAGAATCAGGTGTGGATCAAAGGGAGAAAGTAAAAAAATGAACACAGTAGGATGATGCACCTAAAGCAGTGCTTAGAGGGAAATTGATAGCATTAACTGTATTACAAAAAAAAGAAAGGTCTCAAATCAATAATCTGAGTTTCCACTTTAAGAAATTTTTTTGAAAAGCAGAGCACAATAAACCCAAAGCAAACAGAAGGAAGGAAATAGTGAAGATAAATCAATTAAATTGAAATTCTAGAAAAAATCAGTGAAACCAAAATCTGAATATTTGAAAAGATCAATAAAATTGATAAACCTCTAGCAAGGCTGACAGAGATAAAAAGAGAAAAGGTACAAATTAGTAATATCCAGAATGCTAGACCTCCACAGACTTTAAAATCATAATAAGGGAGTACTAAACATATTTGACAATTTAAGGATAGCAGACCAATTCCTCAAAAATCAAAAACTATAAAAATTCATCCAAGATGAAATAGATAACCTCAATAGTCCTATATCTGTTAAAGGAAGTAAATTCATAATTAAAAAAAAATAAAGTTGGAGGAATTAATAATCAATTGTAAGACTTAAAATAAAGCTATAGTAATGAGCAGTGTGTAATTGGCAAAAGGATAGAAACCTAGACCCATGGAGGAGAATAGAAATAATAGACTCAAACAAGTGTGGCTATTTGATTTTTGACAATGATGCAAAAGCAATTTAATGAAGAATGAATAGCCCTTTCAACATGTAATGTTGGAAAAATTGGGCATCCATATGCAGAAAAAATAAACTTTGAGCTAAAGCTCTTACCTTATACAGAAATTAAAAATATATATCATAGGTCTAAATGTATCAATAAAACTATAAAACTTTAAGAAGTAATACATAAGAGAAACTCTTCATGACCTAGGGTTAGGTGAAGAGTTCTTAGACATGAGATCAAAATCATGATTCATTAAAAAAAGGAAAAATCTTGGCACGATTAAAAACCTTTGCTTTGGAAAAGACACTGTTAAGGGAAAGAAATAACAAACCACAAACTAGGAGGAAATGTTTACAAATCACCTATCCAACAAAGGACCTGTATCCAGTATATATAAAGAACTCTCAAAAACACTCAGTAAAAAAAAAAAAAAAGGCAACCAATCCAATTTAAAAATAAACAAAAGACTTGAACAGATTCTTTACCAAAGAGGACATAAAGATGACAAATAAGAATGTGAAAAGTTGTTTCATTATTAGCATCAGGGAAATGCAAATTGAAACCCTGACAAGATACCATTCCACACTTATTGCAATGGTTAAAATACAGAATACTGACAATACCAAGTGCTTGTGAGGATGTGGAGCAACAGGAACCTTCATACTTATTTTGCTGGTAGGAATGTAAAATGGTGCCTCCAGTCTGGAATACAGTTTGACAATTTCTCATAAAGATCAGTATACACTTTCCATATGACCTAGCAATCGTCTTGGTTATTTACCCTAGAGAAATGAGAATTTATACCCATATAAAAATGTACAGAAATGTTTCTAAGTAACTGAATTCATAATAGCCCAAAACTGGAAACAACTCAAACACACTTCAGTGGGTGAATGAATAAACTGTGGTGCTTTCATACCGTGGAGTACTACTCAGCAATAAAAAGGAGCAGACTACTGATACACCCAACAACTTGGATGGCTCTCAGAGGCATTATGCCGAGTGAAAAGAGCCAGACTCAAAAGACTACGCACTGTTTAATTCCATTTATATGGCATTCTTGAAATTTCAGAACTATAATGGTCAGTGGTTGTCATGGATTAGAGAATGGTCTGAATACAAAGGAGCAGCAAAGGGGAGTTTGGGGGGTGATGGAACTGTTGTGTATCCCGATTCTCATGTGTGTTACATGTGCTAAAAGTCATAGAACTGTACCCCTCTCCCAAATCAATCTTACAGTGACATTTTTTAAAGTAATAATTAAAGAAAATCAGGGGACTTCCCTGGTGGCACAGTGGTTAAGAATCCGCCTGCCAGTGCAGGGGATACGGGTTCGAGCCTAGTCTGGGAAGATCCCACATGCTGCGGACCGGCTAAGCCCGTGTGCCACAACTACTGAGCCTGCACTCTAGAGCCTGCGAGCCATAACTACTGTGCCCATGTGCCACAACTACTGAAGCCCATACGCCTAGAGCCCGTGCTCTGCAACAAGAGAAGCCACCGCAATGAGAAGCCTGCGCACCGCAAGGAAGAGTAGTCCCTGCTCACCACAACTAGAGAAAGCCCGTGTGCCGCAGTGGAGGCCCAAAGCAGCCAAAAAAAAAAATTTTTTTTAATTAATTAATTTTTTTTTTTAATTAAAGAAAATCAAATTTCTGTGGCCTGGTGATAAAAAGATATAACTCTGCTTCAAGGATAAATCTTTTCAAATACAAGGGTATATGTGGAGACACAGAGCAAAAAGACCGCCTTTTACACAAAAATTAGATGAATTAAATGTCCGGCATTGAGGTTACATGAGGTGAGTCCCAAAGCTGCCACCTTGAAAACACAGCCCGCCTAAATAGATGTGTGATTGGGAGCCCCTGCTAAGCTTTTTGTCAGGAAATCTACTCAAGGAGAAAATATTCAACTATGACAAAAATCTCTTTTAAGGGACAAAACATTAATATTCTCATTGCTAAAGTAAAAACAAAGGGAGGTCTTTACTAAGCCCAGGTTTTAAGAAATAGATGGGATAGATTTGGGCATCAGAGTGTCAGGCCACTCATGCAGGTTCTAACCATTTAAATAAGAAAGTAAAGCCTTGAAAACATGACAGTTTTGAATGGGAAATTCAGGATTTTAGAGCAGGGTGGGTTTTTGTTTTTAAAAACAATGGTAGAGTTCAGGAGGCTCTGCATTCTTTTATGCAGTATAGACATGTATTTGCTTATAGTTACCATTCTTCTGTCTTATTTATTGAGGGGGGAACACAGCATCATGGAGAACAAGAGAATCTCAGTCCTGGTTTGTTTTTATCTTGCCATAGCCAGCATACTGGAACCCCTTTCACACATACCCCTTCCTGTCAGTTAAAGGTGATCATTTAAAAACAAACAGACCACAAAAAGAAGAGCACAAATTCTAAATTTTGTAATGATAATTGAAAATGTAAATTAGTTTCAATCATGTTCCTTTTGTTCTCCTGGTTTGAAATTACTGGTTAAGGTTATTTTACATTCACAACTGTTAAACAGTGTGTCTGAGTGAGGTGAAATAGATTAGGGTGGAGTAATATTGGTGGGTGGGACCTCCCACAGGCCTGTGTATGACTGAATGCTCAAGCTGCCTCCAGGCTTCTGCCCACTTACGCCAGCTCTAAAGGGGAACAATATTCCAATAAAGATGTTTTCTTTCCTTTTATTTTATAATGGTTGTGATTTACACCGTTCCATATTAGGCTTAGCAAATTAACATCCCCATCTTCAGCTGATTGATGTACCAATTTGCCCTTCTCATTTCTTCACAAAACTAATGGGCCTAATTTGGAGAACATAGGGCTCTAGCTCCTACATTCTGCATATACCTCGTGGGATTTTATTAGAATTAAGAGTTTGAAGTTGTGTTCTGTGGGTGAGGCCCCTGACCTTATCCAAAGATACCCCTGGAATATTTTCACTATTTCCTGTTTTATTTATGAGGTTCCTCTATTAAACTTCATCTATAACAATAGGTTCTATTACTGAGAAAATGTTTGAAAACCACTCACCTGGAAAAAATGAAATTCACAAATAACGAGAACTTGAATTTTTAACCAGTCATCTCCACTTGTCCCTGTGAGCCTTTATTTAGATTATTGCTAAAAAAAAAATTTGCGTTATTTCATGCTTTACTTACTCAGTATTGGAACGGTGTTTATTGAATACCTGCTCTATGCCAGTACCATATTTCAGGAAGGTGTGTTACTTTTTCTCACTTTGCTGGTTGAAAAACGGTTGAGAAGTGAAGTGGCCCAAGGCAGGAAAGAGGAAGAACAAGGAAGCGGACAAACCGCATCCAAATAATTGAGCACCACAGTGTGTATATCCAAGGTGGCGGTGACTCAAGTGAGATAGGTGAGCGGTGACAAACGATTTGAGAGAAACAAACCTGCTGGAGCTCACATTGAGACACTTCGGTTACAGTCACTGGGGATTACAGAACAAGTGGAGCCAGGAGGAATGCAGAAGAAACGAGACACTTTTTCATGTCAATGCAACCTGCCAAGGAATCCAATAAGATGCAGGCATAACGTAGGCTTAGGAGCTAAGGAATGCTTCATTGTTGATCCTTGAACTTTCTGTGCAAACGCCAGATAGAATATGATAGAGCATGGGAGGTAAGACCGAAAAACAGTGGAATAGGATCTAAATCTGTTGCGGCTGGGATGAAGCCTATCCCAGGTACCTGAGGACAGTTTTTAAAAGGGGAGAGAGAGCATTAGTGGGATATATTATTGAAGGGCATCCCATGCTTTGAGACCTAGATGTGTAGAGCCTGGGCAGGATTTTTGTTTCTGTTTTTCTGATTTTTCCACATATAATTTCCTAGGTCTCAAATCTTTGTTAAAAAAAGTTACAGGAAATTACTGTTTCCTTCCTTTTTAGGTGAAAGTAGTCGGGAGAGAACACATTCATGCCTGTGCATTTTATTCCAAGGAAAGTCCATCAGCCAGTTTGTGTTTTGCTTGTTTTAACACCTCTGTATAGAATGGTTTGGTTTCCTATTGTAAGTAGAAGGTGGCCTAGGTAAGCTTTCAGTAGGAAAGACCGGGTCTTGAATACAAGCAAGGCTAGTTTCTAATTAAACAAGTGTCTAATACTGTAATTTCTAATGCACTATAGAAAGAAAGGGCAAAGAGCTGCCAAACTAGTTTTTCTTGGCTCTGTTTTTGCAGTGCTAATATAATTCTGGCAAGTTGGAAGAATTCAGATGAGGAATTAGTAAATTACACGTGCATGTACGTTAATACCCTTCCTTTTGTTACTTTTTTTGGTTCTGAAAATTAATTTACTGACATTGGAAAAGTATAACTACAGTGACTTATTACTGAATAACTTCTCGTACAAAACATCATGGAGGAAAATCATAAGACATCCATCTACCATGAGTCTTTTGGATGTGTAATGAGTTTCAGTAACTAAATTATGTTAATAGCTACCTGAAATTTCCTGTAGGACATCTAAACCATTGGACTCCAATAAATTATCAGTAAGAGAATTTAATTCTTATCTTGTATTTTGATGGTGGCTGCTTAGGATGGGGAGTCTGTGGCCTTAAAGCCTAGTGGCCATGTTAGGTATAAGTTATATGGATTTATTTCATTGACTGAGCTGACTAGAACAGTATGACAGCCTAATGTAGTCTGACCAGTAGAACTGAATAGTTTCAAGAACTGAGTCTTAACTAATGAACTAGGAGAGCAAGGGAGGCGTAAATGTTAAATCTGTTTATAACATCAATTATAAGACACACCGCTGATTTAGTAACAGCCTTTCAGGGGAGAAGAAAATTGTTAGCAAAGACAACAGTTATAAGACAGATCTTTGTTTCAGAAGCATTCAGATGTGATGATAGGTGTCTTAGAATCAAGGCAAGAGTATTACCGAGTATAACGCTCAAATGATAGCTAAGGGGAACTGAGTGCTTACCATGTGCCAGACAGTACACTTGTGCCAGACACTATATGCATTATCCAATTTAATCCTCACAAAACTTGCATGGGTGTTTTACAGATGAGGAAACTGAGGCTTGGAGAGGTTGACTCATCCTAGGACTCTGCCTACGATAAATGTCAGAGCCAGGATTTGAGGGAGAGCCTGTCTGACTGCAGAAGCCACACAGTTGTCCACTGTTTGGTGTATTTACCCTTTATCATTAATATAAGACCTTATGCCAAAAAGAAAGATTGAAAGGAGTCAGCCAAGACCTCTCCAAAATCTACCTCTTCACTTTCTGTTAAAGTAGTAACTGACCTCCCCTAACAACAAACAAAACAAAAAACACCCCAGCATTTCTTGAACATTCCTCAGCATCATTGTATATGTGAGCGTGTGGTATTCCGTGACGCTGTCAATCATTTTAAAACTACATTCATAGCTACAATTTCTGTCTTCTAATAGCTTATAAGGTATATAATCTCATTATAGGCTGACATACAGAGACAGTAGAACAAAACAAAGAGTATCGAGATACATTAAGGGGTTTTTGTAGCCACATTTAACCAAAATAAGTTGTAAAGCAAACATATGCTACCTATTGTTTCGGGCACTGTTGTACGCATTTTCTCTATTTAAACTCTTAATCTGCACCATAATCCTATGAGGCACTGTTGTCATCCTTGTTTTACAGATGAGGAAATGGAGATTGTGGTTAGATGCCTTGCCCAAGGTCATGTATCTAGTAAGTGGTAGAGCCAGGATTTGGATTCAGACTGGTTCTAGAGTCTGTGCTCTTACCAACCACACTGTACTTGCCTCATTTCATATTTTCACATTTAACAGTTTAAAATACCTTGGCTTTACTTAGCACCTTTCTTCTAAAGAGCTTATGTTGTTGGTGTCTTCATCCTCCCTATGCCAGAATCTTGAGAGTCCTGAGATATTTATGATAGGATCTCTATCCTCAAGGAGGTTACAGTACCTTAAACAGAACTGCTATATTAGCTATGGAGAGATTAAAAGTGAGGAAATATTTTGTCCTCTTTCAGCCTGTTGGAGAGGTAGAAATCAAGTCAAGTCTTTGTTTGTAGTGATTGGTACTGAAATCTTACCACTCCATCCTTTTTTTTTTTTTAAATTTGCTTACATGATCAAAGACTTTTACTCAGAATTATAAGAGTGTATTGTTTGGCCTTGGCTCTTGAATGAAGTTCACCAAAATTAAAAAAGAAAAAAAAAAAGGTCACGTTCTTGCAGGTGCCTCTTTGGTTTATTTCAGGAAACTTCCCAAACGCAAGTATTCATAGCTAATAAAAAGTTACAAGACTCACTACTTACCACTCATATGTCAGGTACTATACTAAGTGTTTCACACATATTATCTCATTTAACCCTCATAACAGTGCGTTGAGGTGGAGTTTCTCCCCCCACCTATTTATAAATGGGAGGAGAAGTTACTTGATCTCTCTGAGCCTTAGTTTTTCCATTTGTAAGACAGAGGAAAGGAAAGGCTCTTTATGTTCTAATAGGAATTTCTATGTCCAGATGAAATTTTTCTCAAGTATATGCACAGAGATCTGTGTGGAACATAAACTTTACTTTTAAGAACTCAGATTTTGACATCTTTCCAATCAGAGACGCAGTTTCTGAAAGGTGCTTCTCAGAATGAAGGTGAGCAAAAATTAGAAAATTAAATTGTTAGAAACAGACATTGTGTGTCCCCAGTGCAACCACGATACACATTGGAAAGCTTTTTATAAGGCTTGGCCAGTTTCTCCTTGCAGCCTCCACCTCTAGCCCCCAGGCCAATGCCCTTCACTTTGGCCCTGTGCTCCAGCCACTTCGACTCATGGTGGGCTGTGCCCTAGTCGTGGCATTGCCGTAGCCTAACTGCGTGAGCAGGGTACCAGGTGCCTATAATAGACTGCTTCTCTGGCGCACTAAGCAAGTATTTCAGGTTGAAAACTATCCACAAAAGAACCGATTAACACGCAGAATGACATTGTTGAAAGTGCATGAATGAGAAGTGGCATATTACAAAGATCAAGGGGCTTGGACACTGAAAACCTGGGATCAAGTCTTGGCTCTGCCCCTTACTAGCTGCATGACCTAGGGCAAGTCCCATAACCTCTTTGAGTCTCAGCTTCCTTATCTGTAAAATGAGGATAATCAGAATAGCTAGTTCATTTATTGAAGATCAAATGGGAAAAAGCATAGTGCAGGGGAGATGGAGCTGAAAACTAGAAAATGTCAAATGGATATTAATACATCATGCTAAACTTCATCAAGCCTCTCCTTTAGCGTAGTGTGATTTAACACATCAATAGCATTCAGGAAATCTCTGTCCACTTTAAATAGCATGCATGTATGTGCTTTAAAATTGTACCTCAATTAATCCTACACCAGCATTCAGGCCAAGATACAAGATGCCATTTGGCAATAAAAAACCTTGATTCTAACCACGAACCATCATTCTAATTTTGACTCCATCAGTTTTTCTAGGAGGTTTTCAAACTGGCCATTACTGCCCCCTTCACTGACCAGATCTGGGATCATGAACAGGTGACTTCACCTTGATGAGCTCTGTCAAACAGGGAAGATAATTCTAGTTTCCCTCCTACGTGACAGACCTGTTGTGAAGATCAAATGCTTTGAAAAGCCTAACATACAAGTGCAAGGGACATGAATTTAAAATTGAATATGATCATCTGAGACCTCTCAGTGTAGCATAGAAATTAAAACATGCAAATAATTCTGTTAGGAAATGGAAGGTAAACATGCCATTAAAAAGTTAGGGAGAGGGCTTCCCTGGTGGTGCAGTGGTTAAGAATCCGCCTGCCAATGCAGGGTACACGGGTTTGAGCCCCTGGTCCAGGAACATCCCACATGCTGCAGAGCAAGTAAGCCCGTGGGCCACGACTGAGCCTGAGCTCTAGAGCCCACGAGCCACAGCTCCTGAGCCCGCGTGCCTAGAGCCCGTGCTCCGCAACAAGAGAAGCCACCGCAGTGAGAAGCCCGCGCACCGCAACGAAGAGCAGCCCCCGCTCGCCGCAACTAGAGAAAGCATGAGCACAGCAATGAAGACCCAACGCAGCCAAAAATTAAAAATTTTTTTTTTTAATTTTATAAAAAGTTAGGGAGAGTGGCTGCCATGAGAAGGGAGTAGATAAATGGAAATATCCACATTTGACTGCAATGCAGTGTTGGAAAAGACACCCACACCGGGCTATATGCTCCTGCAATCTTATCCTGTTTCTCTCATTCTCTGGTATAGCTTTAGCAGCTAGAACAGTGCCTGGCATGTGGTAGATGCTCAGTTTGTTCAATGAATGGACAGCAGTCTTTCTGCTGAGCACAGTGACTAGTGGTGTGAAGGGAGGCTGACTTTGGCTTGCCTTGGGTCAGCCATAACAGCCTTGTCCTAGTTCTCCATCTGAGGTAGAACTTGTTCTGAGATGTCACCTAAGCCAGAGTTCACCTTAACATCCAGGTCAAATTACAAGGTTAAGTTTTCATCCTAAATGTTGCATCAATTTATTTACAGTAGCCATGTGCATTTATTTTAGTAACTGTTGATATTGCTCATCATAGACCCTTAGGGACCAGTTATTAAGGTATTAGAAAGCTGACCAAACATTCTAGATGTCGATTTTGCCTGTTTTTGTGGGGGGGCGGGGGGGCGTGGGTTGGGAAGTGGTAGAGGAGTTTTATTTTAGCCAGATTAGATATATTAGGCGAATGTGCCAGGGAAGCAAAGTCAAAGTCGTTTTCAGTCTAGTTTAGATCTAGAAAGAAACCCTAGAAACTGGTCTAATCTAGGAAACCATTTTTTTCCAAATAAGATTTCATGCAGAATCCCCGACTATAAAAAAGATAAATAAGATTTGTATCAATATAGGTGTCTTTTAACTTTATAGCTTTTTTTTTTCGTTTGTCAGTGAGAACACCAGTTAATATGTTGGGATCTTACATGTCTTAAAATTTGGGAGGTAGTACATGTGAATATGCCTGTTTTGAATTTTTTACAATGAATATATGATCAGTGAAATGAGAATCAAACATTTGGAGAAGCCTCTGAGGCATGTGGATGGAACGTACTTGAAAAACACTGATCTAGTGCTACTCGTCCATACTATAGATATGGAGATTGAAACTGTAATGTAGAGAACCTCATTCTGTCTCCACGGTCTGCTTCTTGGTATGGTGATGTTAATGACTTCAGTGAATCTGAACATAGTTGACTACTTTAGTACTTCCAGGTATCAGGGGTTTCTCCTACTTGCATAAATGTTTCTAGGCCATCTTATGGTTCCAGTGGAATCCAAGGTGACTTACAAACCTTTATTTTTATTATTTCTTCTGGTTAGAAATTTGTATTTACATTTCTCATCCTGATGTTAATACATGATTATATGTAGGATGGGGGCAAATTGAAATCTTTGGGGGTTTTTGTTTGTTTTTTGGCATGGGGTTAACCTAGAAATATGACATTTAAAAAAGGAAAACTTCTGAAGGAAGGGCAGTAAATTCAAGGTAGAATCCTAGAATTGTCCCCAGTCCCAGTGAGGACCTCATGGCCAGTATTTGGGTATTTCAACATCTGCAGCGTTAAAGCCAGGCCTGTCTCCTAAGATGGAAATTGCCATGTGCAGAATGACTTGACAGAAAATGGTGTACATTCTATATAATCTTCTAACAGCAGAATGCGACCAGTGGCGCTTCCCTAAAAAAAATAAATTACCCGAAATTTGCAGCACATTCATATTCAATTTCATCACAGCAGATGCTCATTAGTATGTTGTTATTAATTGGTATTCACTTTAGGTTTTGTTTAAAATGAAGATAATAATTAGGTTTTAATTACTGCATCATTCGCTGGGGGGGGGGTTGTCTGCGGGGAGAGGCAAAGAGTGAAATGCCTCTTAAAGCACTGAAATAGTTCCTGATGCTTATTTAGCACCGTGTGCTGCTAAAGACATTGAAAAATAACTTCATCTTTACCCAAAAAAAATAGGGCTAGGATTCTAAAATGAAGAAATTGCTGTGTGTGTGTGCTTTTTAAATAAGCCCATCGTTATCAAGAACTCACTGTAAATTGTCTACTTGATGGACATACTGAATCAGATGATAATGTGCACTACCATTCTTCCTAATCAAATTACCAAAAAGACTTCTTGGAAAAGTAACCCTCGCAAGCGGCTGATTAATGAAGTGGTGGCAATGTTTTGTATTAGAACTAATTGAAGTAATCCAAATAAGTTATTTCTGTAGCCTATGGAAATAATTTCCTTTGCAAAGAAGTACAGTGGAGCTGGCAATCCAGTATTTTTTTCACCCTCTGTTGTTCTCTATTTGCAAAAAAAAAGCTAAGTTAATATAGATATTGCAAATAAAATGGGTAGAAAACCAATTTAATGGAGTGGCAGGAAAAACAAGAAAGCAGATCTCAGTCTTTTTGTAATCAAGACTAATATTTATATAAGGCTTAAAGGTGTATGGAAATTGAGGGGTACTGGAATTCTAAAGGCATATGTTAACTAAAACAGTAGAGCTGGCAGGTTTTATTTTTAAGCTACTATTTCTTTTTTAAAGGAACATTTATTTATTTATTTATTTAGGCTGCGTTGGGTCTTCATTGCTGCGTTCGGGCTTTCTCTAGGTGCGGTGAGCAGGGGCTACTCTTTGTTGCTGTGTGTGGGCTTCTCACTGCGGTGGCTTCTCTTGTTGCGGAGCACAGGCTCTAGGCGCTCGGGCTTCAGTAGTTGTGGCACGTGGGCTCAGTAGTTGTGGTGCACGGGCTTAGTAGTTGTGGCGCACGGGCTTAGTTACTCCGCAGCATGTGGGATCTTCCCAGTCCAGGCATCGAACCCGTGTCCCCTGCATTGTCAGGCGGATTCTTAACCACTGTACCACCAGGGAAGTCCCTACTGGGGTATAGTTGATTTACAATGTTGTGTTAGTTTCAGGTGTGTAGCAAAGTGAATCAGTTATACATATACATATATCCACTCTTTTTTTTTAAAAGATTCTTTTTGCATATAGGCCATTACATAGTATTGAGTAGAGTTCCCTGTGCTATACAGCAGGTTCTTATTAGTTATCTATTTTATATATAGTAGTGTGTATAAGTGGTATCTGTGTGTGTGAGAGAGAGAGATGGAATATTACTCAGCCCTAAAAAAGAATGCAGTAATGCCATTTGCAGCAACATGGATGGACCTAGAGATTATTACACTGAGTGAAGTAAGTCAGACACAGAAAGTCAAATATATGATATCGCTTATATGTGGCATCTAAAACAACAGGTACAAATGAACTTATTTACAAAACAGAAGTAGAGTCACGGATGTAGAAAACAAACTTACGGTTACCAGGGGATAAAGGGTGGGGAGGGATAAATTGGGAGATTGGGATTGACATATACATATTAGTTCTTTATCTTTACAACATTCCTGAGAGGTTTATTAGCCTCATTTTATAGACGAAGAAATTGATGTGTGAATAGGTTAAGCATTGTGTCCAAGGTCACCCAGTCCTTTAAGTGGCAGAACTGACTTTCAGACCAGATTCAGTCTGACCCCAGAGCCAGTCTGCCATGGGGAGATATACGCAGGAAATGTTAGAAATCATTTCAAGGGACTAGTGTTGTGTCATTAGGTCATATGTTGAGGCTCAGTGAGAGGTGGGAGATGGGTTCCGCGAATCCCTTCCTTCCACAAAGCTTCCTTGAGGGCCAACCGCATGCCTGGCTCTGGCCTCAGCACCCACAGTGCACAGGGGACTACACACAGTCCCTGCCCTCAGGAGTTCACATCCTAGGAGGCGGGAGGGTGATCACACCGGTAAGGACTATTGGAGTGTGTTCTCTGGGCTGGAGGGGTGTGGTGAACCATGGGATTCTAGAGGAGAGGTGACTAGGTCTGTCAGGCAGAAAGTGGGCAAACCGAAGCATGGAGGCACGAAGGCTTCCCAGAAACTGCAATGACTTTGAGGTCGGTGAGGTAGGTAGAAACTGAGTTGGGTCTTTAGGCAAGGCTGAAAGGATGGGTCTGAAAGGGAGGTCAGAATTGCCTGGGCCAGGGCACAGAGGAGGGAGGGAGCACGCGGCCTGCCTGCCTGGAACAGGAGGTGGGAAGGAGCGGGGTGGGTCTGTGGCCAGGCTGGCGGTTGAGGGGCATGTGGAGAACTCTTGAGAGTGGGCCTGAGGGATTGAAATTCTGTCCATGGTACTCCATGGTCTCGCTCAGTGCCAGCAGGGTTTAGAGTTCTGAATCTGCTTCATGCTGCGATGCCTAGAGTAAATTCTGTCTTCACCTTTTGCAAAGTAGTGGGGTTGAATACACCATCATTGTATTTTAAAGTTATAGTCAGTACTGGTTTATTTGTGCTCATAAAAGAGGAAGAATGTTTGTTTAATGATCAAAAAATACTTTTGGAGTACATTTTGGGTTTGGGGGCAGCCTATTTTCCTTCCTGGTTTGATACTATTCAGGCTTAAACCAAATGAATTTGACTTTTATGAGTTTATACCAGTTGATGTGAGAAGGCAGACCTTGAATGTTCTAGGTTGTACAAGGAAGATCACTTGAGTTTATGATTTTGCTGTGGCTAATCTCTAGGGTCGTGAGCTCAACTCTTCACACCCCAAGGAATTTAATTCAGGGGCAAGTTATATTTATTTTCAAGTTGATACCAAGATAGTTTTAGCCAACTTCTTCTCTGTCCCTTCAGATGAGGCCAGGTGAGAGAAGACTGACTATCACCATACAGCAGTCTTAGAAAGCTAAAGTAAAAGACTGTGTTGTCAAAGTAGTTCAAAAGAAAGTCAGTTGAAAATCAGCCACTTTGGAAACAGTTTGGCAGGTCCTACTAAAGCTGAACATTTGCATGCCCCGTGACCCACCATTTCCACTTCTGGGTAATGGTAGTCAACAGAGATGTACACATATGTACTTCAGGTAGCAGCACCATTCTTAATAGCCAAAAAGCTGGAAACAATTTAA
>NC_047055.1:107910514-107968014 GCF_011762595.2 Tursiops truncatus | reverse complement strand
GATTTCCTCACGTAAGAATCCCCATGCCCTTGATTTGGTCTTCAACTCTTTTCAGTTCTGGTCATAATTGACTCCAGTTCTTCCATTTACAAAGATAGGCTAGAGGTTTTTTTTTTAATGCCTTGACTTATTTGGTTTTTCTGTCCTTGGATATAAAATACTTTACAACTGATGGAGGAGTTGTTTCAAATATTAGTATCTTGTCTTTAGATGTTCAACAAGAACTTGGGCTATCTCCACAGCATATTTTCAGTGAATTAATAAAATTCATATAGAGAAAAAATTCCTTTAGTCCATGAGTAACTAGGTCTTTGAACTTTCATTCATGACTGGTGGCTAGCCCATGTTTATTTGCGGTATCAACAATAACTGTTTCTCTTTTACCCCCAAGGACCTTTCCTTAAAGGCATAAAGCATTTAGAGAATTAAGTAGTGACTGATGAGTACATTGTCTGTTTCTGTCGGGTTTGTTACCTCTTTCTGGTTATTAGAACTTGATCCCCCTTCTTTCTGAATCCAGATTGTTCCCTAGATGTTCTTAGATTCCTAGGGGACAGATTCCTCTTCCAGACATTTCCAAAATTCTTATCTGAAGGGCTGAATGATCAGCAGTTTTCAAAAAGTCCAGTGACTCGGAGACTTGTAGAAGTGATCTGGAAAGTCACTGGAGACTTACCCCAGCTTTTTAGAGAACATCAAGGGGTGTATGCTGCCATCCCGGAAAATAGGAGATAACAGAGTAGTCACTTGGAAGATTCTTGCTTGACAAAAGTGGAGCAGTGTTGATAGAATCTGTACACTCACGCTATTTATTCTAGTTCTATTTCACAAGTTTAAGAATCATGACACTTTTTTGTCAGTTGATTCTAATAAATACGCTATCTGGGAGTTCAGGGCCAAAACGGCATGGAGTGAATTACTGGCTCGTTCTTTTACATGTCAGAAGCCCAAAGAAAATAAAGCAAAAGAAGGGTACAAAATGCCTGTCTGACAGAAAGAACTTCATGAAATGTTTCAAGAGCCTTTTGTTTTATTTATTGAGTGTTAATTAGTGAAACTATTCTTCCTTTGACCTTCTGCTTATTTATTATTCCTAAATTGCATTTTTGGAATGAGTGAATTAGCAGAAATTTACATGGTCTGGACGTTCTCACATCATTTGGTAATGCTAAGTGGTGTTAGGGTGTTAGTGGTGGGATATAAACTAAAGCACTGGGTCATGCTTACCCGTAGTCCAAGAGCAGACGTTTTCTAACAAGGAATATTTGATACAGTCTTGCCTGCAAGTCACCTGTTGGCATATAATAGTGCAAGTCTATGGATCCTACACCCAGAAATTCCAGTTCGGAAGGTGTGGGGTAGAGTTTGGGAAGTTCAACTTTTTAGAAAGTCCCCACAGACAGTTCTGAACACATGATTTGGATAGTTTCTAAGTACGAGAGAATTGAACACAGGTTGTAATCCATAGGGGACAATTGGAGAACAAGAATATTCCTACAGTCCATAAGTGAACAGTTACAGGGGAAACTCCCATAAGTGTAAATTAATGTAACATGTAAAATTCACTTCTCACTTTATAAGTTGGAGTGAAGTGCTCTCTTCTTTCTGATTTGCCATTCAAGGGAGATTTGCTGTTAAAATGAATTGAAAATCTGTGGGATCCAGAGGGCAAATATATTTATTCAATTTGGACCAAGGCCAGAACACCAATAGATGTTAACATCAAAAGTCCTGTGAACAATGACAGTCGTTACACACAGTTATATTATTGAGAATGGAATCTAAGTATCGTCTGCCAACAAGTGCCCTGAAACTGGCGCATAAAGTATTTACCATAGACTCTCCTTTACTGTTGATACCTAGCAACATTTCCTTCGCTAGGATAGTTTTACCATTTCCATTATAAAGCCCATATTTTAGAGGTTGTAACTGGATTGTGGTTTTAATCTGTGTTTGAAATTTGGCAATTTAACTTGGAAAAAACCCACAAATTATTGGAAAGAGGTTTATTTTTATGGTGAAAAGTAGCTCTTGTCAAAGCTTTTTCCTGTGCTTTGCTTTTCAAACAAAGGTTTACAGGCCATTAGTCCATAATGTGAATTAACCCCATTTGATAGTTTTCCCTTTCCTTTAAGATGGTAAGGGACTCACTTTGGTGAAGTATCCACTTCATATTCACCATAACTACATAACATTTTTAAAATCTTATTTCTGTGGGACTTTGGCAGAAAGTCCAAAGACTTCTGTGGGATTGTAACTGCTCCAGAATGTACATAGATAGCATAATAGATCCAAAAGAAGTTTTAGAGGAACATAGTGGCAATATATGAAGTAAAAATCCATTTCCATGATGGCAGCACATAATGGTCCCATTTGGCTGCCTCATCCCAGGGGGGCCTTGGCCTGAGTAGTGATAAGTGAACTGTTTGGGGGAGACATGAATCAATTCACATCTTTGCCCAATTGTCTAAATTAAGTCTGCTTAAAAAAAGAGGAAAAAGAGTCTCCGACTTTTCTCAACTGAGCCTTTTTTTATTTATTTGGCAACGATAAAAGCAGTGTGTATATATTTTCTATTATTTCTTGAGTGCCATCCCAGATGTCAGAAAAACAAAGATGGCCAACGCTCCCTGCCCTGGAGGAGCTTAGAGTCCTTTGCAGACCGAAAGGTTCAGATACAGTTAAGTGTGATAAACCACTGATCTGGTCAAATTGTTTTGGAAACAAAGAAAGGGATCCACTAACTGCCTTTCTTAATAGACTTTATTTTTTAGAGCAGCTGTAGGTTCACAGCAAAGTTGAACAGCAGGTACAGAGATTTCCCATGTACCCCCTGCCCCCACACATGCACAGCCTCCCTCATTATCAGCATCCCCCACCAGAGTGGGGCATTTGATGAACCTACACTGACACATCGTTATCACCCACAGTCCATGGTTTACCATAGGGTTCACTATGAGACACTGTGTGAGTTTGGACAAATGTATGATGACATGCGAACACCGTTACAGTATCATACACAGTAGTTTCACTGCCCTAAAAATCCTCTGTGCTACTCCTAATCACCCCTCCCTCCCCATAACTCCTGGCAACAGCTGAATTTGTTTGTTGCGGTACACGGGCCTCTCACTGTTGTGGCCTCTCCCGTTGCGGAGCACAGGCTCCGGACGCACAGGCTCAGCGGCCATGGCTCACGGGCCCAGCCGCTCCGCGGCACGTGGGATCTTCCCGGACCGGAGCACGAACCCGTGTCCCCCGCATCGGCAGGCGGACTCTCAACCACTGCGCCACCAGGGAAGCCCTGTTTGTCTGTTTTTTTTACTGTCTCCATAGTTTTGCCTTTTCCAAAATGTCATGTGATTGGAATCACATAGTATGTAGCTTTTTCAGATTGGCTTCTTTCACTTAGTAAGATGCATTTTAAGTTTCCTCTGTCTTTTCCTGACTTGGTAGCTCATTTGTTTTTAGCGCTAAATAATATTGCATTGTCTGGATGTACCACAGTTTATTTATCAGTTCACCTACTGAGGGACGTCTTAGTAGCTTCTAGATTTCAGCAGTTATGAATAAGCTGCTATAAACATCCATGAACAGGTTTTTGTGCAGACATGTTTTCAACTCCTTTGGGTAAACACCAAGGAACGCAGTTGCTAGATCATTTGATGTTTATTTTTGTAAAACACTGAAAAACTGACTTCCAAAGTGGCTGTACCACGTTATTTTCCAGCCAGCAGTGAATGGCTGTTCCTGTAGCTCCACAGCCTCCCCAGCGCTTGGTGGTGTTGGTGTCAGTGTTCCGGATTTTAGCCATTCTGATAGTTGTGTAGCGGCATCTCAGTGTTGTTTTAACTGGCATTTCCCTGATGGCATACGATGTGGAGCATCTTTTCATATGCTTATTTGCCATTTGTATGTCTTCTTCGGTGAAGTGTCTTTGGCCCATTTTTTTAGTCGGGTTGTTTGTTTTCTTATTTAAGAGCTCTTTGTATATTTTGGGTAACGGTCTTTTATCAGATGTGTCTTTGGCAGATATTTTACCCCAGTCTGTGGCTTGTCTTTTTATTCTTTTGAACACTAATTGCCTTTTCACTTTAATGTTTGATCTTTCCGTATTCCTAGAAACAAAAGCAGAAAAACCACTTTTTTTCTGTTCCTGTTCTCTCTTACCAGATGCTTAGCTCCCCTTATTCTGCGTCAGCTATTCGTAGTAGGATGGTGTATTAGTCTGCTACACCTGCCATAGCACATTACCACAGACTGGGTCGCTTCAGCAACAGAATGTATTTCCTGATTGTTCTGGAGGCTAGAAGTCTGAGATCAAGGTATCAGAAGGGTTTCTTCTTCTGAGGCCTCTTTGGCTTGTAGATGGCCGTTTTCTCCCTGTCTTCACATGGTCCTCCCTCTGTACCTTTCTGTGTCCCATTTCAACTTAATTACCCCTTTAAAGGCTCTATCTCCAAATATAGTCACATTCTGAGGTACTGGGGGTTAGGACTTCAACCCCTCTTTGATATGACTTTGGGGGTGGGGGGTATACAGTTCAGCCCATAACACATGGTCGTCTTGGTGAATGTTCTATTAGTCCTGCCAGAATAGGAACACCAGGATTGAGGACTCTGTGTTGAAGAAAGGAATTGGAGCTACGGTATAAATGTTTGCAAAAGGATGGTGCTTTAACTGTGGACTTTTGAAAAGCATCTGTCAGGAAGCCCAGTTTCTCAGTGGAGTCCCTTTAGGCCCAGAAGGACTATACTTCAGGTCACCCCTACTTCTTTCAAAGGCCCATGAGCGGCCTGAGGGCCACAGCCTACTGGGCAGCCCCTGTCAGGGGCCGAGCTGCTCACTCCTCTCAGCATGGTGAGATCTCCCAGCCACTTCCCCTCTCAAGCTTTGTTCTCACTGGCTTGTTTTGCCAGTCTTTTCTTAAACTTTTCTTGTTACCATCGCTCTTCTTTTGTATTTTCTTTATACCTGATGGTAACGTCTGTGGGTATTCGTTGTTTCCGTTAGTGTCACCAAAACTAGGCTGACCCTATGTAAGGTACTTTATAGTTTCCTGTCATCCTTTCAGATGTCTCACACAGGTCCTCACAACAGCCCCATGAGGTAGCAGTGGATTGTGCCCCATTATATTGGTGAAGAAATTTAATGTAGTATAAGCTTCCTTCCTTTGCATTCCCATAGCACCCTGTGAAATGCCCTTCTTGTAGGACTGGTCCTGAATTGTTTTTTTGGTTTTTTTTTAAGATTTTACGAAATGTTCTTAATTTATTTATTTATTTTTGCTGTGTTGGGTCTTCGTTTCTGTGCGAGGGCTTTCTCTAGTTGTGGCAACCGGGGGCCACTCTTCATCGCGGTGCGCAGGCCTCTCACTGTCACGGCCTCTCTTGTTGCGGAGCACAAGCTCCAGGCGCGCAGGCTCAGTAGTTGTGGCTCACGGGCCTAGTTGCTCCGTGGCATGTGGGATCCTCCCAGACCAGGGCTTGAACCCATGTCCCCTGCATTAGCAGGCAGATTCTCAACCACTGCGCCACCAGGGAAGCCCCTGAATTGTTTTGACTTTCTCTTCCACTGAGTTCATGGAGGCAAAGGGTTGTACCTTGTTGATCTGTGCTTTGCCTATGGGAGCCAGCTCAGTAAATATTTGTTGAATGAATTCTTAGTGCAAAATAAGGTCACACAAGCACTTTGAAAAACTGTGGAGGAGTGAGTCCTAGGAATTACTTCTGTCCATGAATGGCAGTGTGCTGGAAAGTTCTCCAATCTCCTGTATTGCTCGCATGACTCAGGTGTGCCATAAATTAATGTCAGGAAATTTCCTTGACATTTTCAGATTTAATATCTGTCATTTCAACTCTTTGCAAGTGATAACTGAAGATGAGTGACGTCGTAGCTCTCATTTTGCTGATGCCAAATTTGAATTGAATCAAAAGGATGTCAAGTCACTTAACTAGTGAGTGAGCCTGGGTGCCTGCCCCTCACCCACACTGCCAGAGTCCTGTTCTCTGCTTGCTATCGGCCAAATAGTTACACTCATGAAGTGGTAATGATTGTATTACCTTGTGGAAAACAGGGCCCCCAAAGAGAGACAACAGCTAGTACTGAAAAGCTAAGGAATCTAAAAAACTCTTTTGGTGGTTTAGTGTTTTGTTTTTTGGGTTTTTGCTGTTGTTTGGTTTTGGGGTTTTTCTTTTTGTTTTGGGGGGGGTTTGCCAGGAAATAAGAGTTGTATGGGAAAAAATTATATGCTTTAGTGCATATGGGAATTTGGAGATTTCTGAGGGTTTAAGACAGCTCCCTTTTCAATGTTAAGGATTTCTACTCTTCCTAAACTGCTAAAGCGAAAGTGAAAGAGTTATATCATTGCTAGAAGTACTGAAATACAAGTAGCAAAGAGCCGCTGGAGTCCTCTTTAAGCCAGTTGACATTCTTAGAATTTACTTTGTTAAAGCCTCAGGAGGCATTAAGAAGAAGGCTGTGTCAGACACCCTGTCTGATCCAGTTCTTCTTATGGGTTATTCCACTGAATTTTAGAAATGAACCTTTTCTCTGTTTTTAATAAATAATAACAGCATACACAAAACAATTCATACCTACCAAATACATATAAAAGTAAAGGTAGAATTTCACTTAAGTACCAATTTGGTCTTCTTAAAGTTATGTTTTTTATAACTGTGAAAAACATTTTCGTTAAAGAAACTGATTTTGAAATGGGGAGTCCATTTTCCTTTTGTTTCATTTTCTTACGAATAAAAAATGATCTGAGGTTTTGGGTTTTTCTTTTTAACTTTCTTTAGTTTAAGTGAATTTTTATCGTGGGAGACTCTAACGTGGCAGTTCAGAACAATTCATGATTAGGAAGTGATTGTAGAACCACATAAAGAATTTTGATGATAGAAAAAGTGGTTCATATAATCCTGAGCTTTAGGGGAGTGTTGTTATTGTTAGACATTATGTAGTTTCAATCTTTAATGACTTAGAGAAATACTAACAATATAAGGTCAAAGTCCAAAACTAAGTAACCATTATGATTCTAATTTGTAGTTTATATGCAAGGTGGAAAAGTTAGTAAGAAACACTAGAATTGTTTACAGCTGTTATCTGTGGGTGGATTATAGATAATTTTTATTTTCTTCTTTATATAATCTGGGCATGTACTGCTTTTATAACAAGAAACAAATTATAAGAACTGAAATTTTACAAAGAAATGTTTTGTTCAACTTGAAATAATGATTCCAGTAGTTTAGCAGTTGAGGAAAAAAATAACATACAGATGAACCCAGGTCAGCTTTTTTCTCCCTGCATTTTTTTCCAAATCAAACATAATGCCTTATTACTCAGAGAGTGATCAGTATACCAGCAGTGTCGGCATCACCTGGGAACTTGTTAGGAACGCAAAATATCAGGTCCTCCCCAGACCTACCGCATCAGTATCTGCATTTTAACAAGATTCCCAGGTGATTCCTGGGCATATTAAAGTTTGAGAAGCACTGATTCAAGACACTCTCCTTAGTAACTAAAGCCTACTTCCATTCTATTCATCCATTGATTGGGGCCATCCTTTTGGCAAAACTTTACAATGACAAATGGGCAGAACACAGAAGGCCTAGCCAGGTTTCAGGTGGAATTGGCATGACAGCCTAGTCTTCTGAAATATATTCTGTAATTAAGCTTAAAAATGTAGTAGCCTGAGAAGAGCTAGGAGAGGGGGGAAAAGCAAGAAAGCATGAGTTCCTCCACTTTGTTTCTTCGTAACTAGAAGGAACAACGGAGAAGTAAATTAAGATTTTCAGAATGGCTTTCAGCTTCTCAAGATGAGTGGCTCATAAAAGAGAAAACTGGAATGTAGCTCTATAGCCACTTCATACAAGGGTTACTCTGTATGTGCCCACCAGTCACCACATTCTGGGTCTCATTACAACATTGATTTAGTATGCTTGTAAAGATTTCAAGGCATCGAACTAGAATTTTTTTTGAAATGAAAACAAGATTCTATTTCTTAATTTTGGAACTACAGAATTTACTTTGGCATTTACTTTTCCTACTGTTGCTGACTTTTCTGTTGTATTTTTATGCTCAGTACAAGAATGACAAAGTTGGTATTTTCCTGTGGCAGCCTGGAGCCCCTTCGTACTGCTTTGCTTTTCTCTCTGATTACTGCTAATTTTGTTTCTGTTTTGTTGTTTAACTAAAGACAACTTTACAGTGTGACAGAAGAGAAACTACATTTTCCAGGGAATTGTCATCATAGTTGCTTTGCCCGTAGTGGAGGTGTCTTGTCTCTGTATATTTTCTGTTATCCTCTTTAGGATAGCGAAAGTTGTATATGACAAAGCTGCCATGTGTTTGGGCAACAAACTTCCAGATTCTAATAACGTGCCTTTTCTTTAAGCCCATTTCTGTAAATATGCACTCAAGTTTTGCACTTTTATGTAGAAATGGACTCACAAGCATGCTGTGATAACAGATGTGTTACAAGTTTTGTAAAATCCTTTCCTAGTATGTCTTTTCAATGAGCAGGTTCCTTGTTCCTTTTGTAGTGACAAGTACAGCAGCACAAACAAGGGCATTATCTAGGTGATAATGCTGTGGTTGATGGTCTTCATTTGCAAAACATATTGTCATTTTTTGAGTGTTTGAGAGCAGGGAAAACCTGATAAGATTTTTTTCATGTCCTTTAAAAGATATATACTTCTATCACCAACGAGGGAAAAAATAATAAATAATTTTCAAGCAGTTACACCATAATGTGAGCTAATCACTTTATTTTGAAGAAAAGTATTTTTGAACAGTTGAGCTAGTGAATTTACTTTTAAAATGTATTGTGCTTACACAGTACATGGTTTTATTTCCATGATGTTTTTTACTACATAATTATACATCTTAATTACGTAATTACTATCATAATTATTATGTAATTGCATGTACTTCCACTAATTACAAAATCAGGAAGTGTAATTATCTAGTAAAAACTTTATGAAATTTCATGCACTAAAAATTACTTAAAAGGCTATCTATTCCAGTGGTCTACTGGAAGGCTTTCCGTGGTTAGTCTTAGGCCTGACTTTAGTTTAGAACTTGAACCCAAAGGCCAGGAGAAGAAGGACAGTTACAGACTAACACTAAACTGCGTATTGCAATAGAGGTAAGATGGCCTCTGTTCCTTACGAGTTAAAGCCAGGGTGCGTTTGAATTTCTTTGTGTTTATGGAATTGTGGTAAGAGTAATATCTTACGTTTGAGGTAGCATCACAAAAACTGTCAATGAAAAGGACAGTTCTCGGGAAAGAATGTTAATAGAATTGACAATCAAGCCATTAAGGTTACAAAACAGCCAGGCCTTCTATACTTCTGTAATGTGAATGGCTTATTTAGCTATCTCTGTCTTTAAAATAATAATAATAGTAGGAGGAGGAGTAATATTATTTAAAATTCTGTTTCTTTAGTTTGAAGAGGGCTTTTCCCCACCAGTTTGTGTTTATATTTACCAAGATGGGAACAAACATATCAAAAGAGCATAATCCTTTTCTACTATTACTTGATGTCAAAAGGAGCTTTTGAGACATAAACATACACACACAAACATGTAACATCAGACCCTAAAGACGGAAGGTTTAATTCAATAAAGCTATGATGTCTACCATTCAAAACGACATACAAATTGCACAGTGAAACAATAGTCATGACAGCAAATTAGATATGACATCTAAATTACACTACAAAGAGAAATCCCAGAACCATTTTTGGTCTGTAGGAGTCTATTTTAGCCCAGGTTTAAAACCCAGTCTAGAGACTGCTTTGTTGCCTAAGTAGGGTAAAGTTGTAGAAAACTAATTAGAGGTTGGTTGAATTAATTGCAGATTAATTAGGAGGAAAAGGCTTATAATACTCATGGCCGAGAAGAGAGTAGATCCTGTAACTATCAAGAGAGAATGTACTCTAAGTTTCAGGAATATTAAATTATCGATATTTGTATAACATCTATAATAATCTGTTATAACATGACCTAAATAAAGCACTTGGGTTAGATATAGTTACACTAAAATTTCTTCCCCTCAAAATTAGTGCTTCTCGCTAGAAGTGTATTGAATCAACCACGTAAAATATAACAGTTACTTCTTTTAAAAATGCAGCCGTAAACATTAAAAGGTCTGTAGTCTGAAAAGCATGTGACATTCCCTTTTGTTGTTGTTGTTGTTCTTAACTCTTTCTAAAGAAGCACACTTTGTGGTTTTATCAGCTATTGACTTTGTGACTTTTTAATACCAGCTAAAATTTGTAATAAATGTGACCTTAAACAAAAAAGTCAGTGAAAGAAATGAAAACACCAGCCCCGTTTGCTTCAAGCAAATTAGAGGGTTTATAGTCTTCCAGAATTATTTCCTGCTCTCAGAGATATTTGGGATTTAAACAGGTTCGGTCTGACTCTGGTTTTTTTTCTCTAGTAGTTTGGGATTATTTTTAAATTGCATATTCTTTTCCTCTTGGGAATCTTTGCTCATTTACTTAGGCCAGAATTTAATGTCTCCATCATTTCTTATTTGCCTTAACTTTGTCGTGATAATGTTTCTTTTCAGAAATGTTTATGCTCCTTTTATGTTTATAAGAGACAGCACTTGCTTCTCATGCATCTTCTTCATCTTGTTTTTGTTTGTTGTTGTTGTTTTTACCAATTGCATGCGCCATATCTGAATAGCCTCTAATGGTTAAAAGTTAAGTGTTTTTGTGTAGTCCTCACCTTTCCGATTACAGTGCAGATTTAATTTTTAACCTGACATAATGTTTAAACTGACTGGGTTTTTTTGTTTGGTTTTAATTTGCTTTGCTTTCTGGCTTTTCATAGAAATTGGCATATGTTTTCATTGTCCTCTGTAATTCTTTAAATTTTTCATAATTCTCTAAGGGCTTCAGCCATAACTTTTGAAGTTTGTGTCCCTGTGATATCTCCAGTTACTCAGTAGCCGCAGGCCCAGATGTGGTGTTGATTTGCACGTGATTAGTCAGTGTCCATTTATTATTTTATGCTGCTGCACTATCATGTCCATATAATAAATACTACCTCTCATACTTAGAGTAGTTCTTTTTATAGTTGTCATGAATTTATTCAGACCCGTCAGTATTCTCTTACTTTGTGGCCAACGGGACAGTAACTAGACGGAATTAGTAGTCTGTCATGGAGTTCAGTTGAATTAACATTGATTGCATTCTCCCCGTGTAAAGGCCCTGGGAAACCTGTTAGCCTTAGCACTGTCCCTTAGAGCTTAAGGCTTAAATCAGCTGTGCTCACAAAAAGATAGGTTTGCAGAATAATTTTAGACGCTGATTTACTTTTCTTGTTTTAAGAAATTATTATAAAACCCAACTCACAAATAAGATCACCAAACCAGGTCTGTGTGTAAGTCTGGTTTTATCTGTTTCTCCTTGTTTCACACCCCGCCCCCCCAAAATTCATTCAATGAGTGTTTGCTGAGTCTCTGCCTTGTGTGATATGTAAAGGGCCCAAGTATAACCAAGACCTGGGTCCTGTTTTAGAGGTGATAATATTTCTGATCATTTTCTTATTCACGAATTCACCCTATAAGCACCTATTTTTTTTTTTTTTTTTTTTTTTTTTTTTTTTTTTTTTTGCGGTACGCGGACCTCTCACTGCCGTGGCCTCTCCCGCTGCGGAGCACAGGCTCCGGACGCGCAGGCTCAGCGGCCATGGCTCACGGGCCCAGCCCGCTCCGCGGCATGTTGGATCCTCCCGGACCGGGGCACAAACCCGTGTCCCCTGCATCGGCAGGCGGACTCCCAACCACTGCGCCACCAGGGAAGCCCCAGCACCTACTTTTTATAGGACTTTATATTTTATGGAGAACAGTCACATCTATTATCTTATACATTTCCCATTAGATAAAATAGTTGACATTTTTTCAGATGAAAAAACAACCTGAAAGAGATGAAACGACCCTCCTGACGTAGCAGAGCTGTGTGGTGTGAGAGCCCAGCCTTGTTTCCACTGTGTCACAGCTGCCCTGCTCTTAATCTAGTAGGGAAACTTCGACCTGAAGGCAAATAACTCTAACACAAGGGGATGGCATGAAGTGCTGTGGGATCTCTGCATTTAGCTCCGGGAAGGATTCCCAGTGGAGATGGAACCTGAATTGGGCCTTGAAGAAAAGATGAGATTTTAATCGGCACAGACGCTGGCGTGAAGTTTGAGACTAAGTTTTGTCTTTTCCACTACTCTTTAAATGCTCTATTGCTGATCTAGCTTTTATAAATCAAAGAACCTCATTTGACAAATGCATGGTGATTTTTAAAACACGTTTGAATTGGAGGTTTAGTAAAAAGCACTTATTAAGAGGGTAGTCTATGCGAAGCTTTAAACTCAAGACTGGAAGCTGGAAAGCTGTTCGCTCTTCACTCCACACTGTAACCAGTGGTGCTGCTTTGAAAGAAGTTGATTCCATCCTGCAAGATACATCTGTCAGAAGTGTATCAAAGTGTTTTCCTATCTTAAATAATTTAACTCAGATATAATAATGTAAGTATTTTGACATGAAAACGTTACATACTGTGATATATCCACTTATCTTAAAACAGACATCTTTAACTTTAAAAGAAAGAAGTATGGTAAGACAAAACAAAACAGAAATAGGAATTAAAAGAGATGAATGACAGATGGAATTAGTTTTATTTAGAAGATAAAAATAAAATCCTATTAGCATTATGACCAGAGAATGTAAAAATGTTTTACTTGAAGCATGATTGATTTTTTAAACTATCATCATGATGGAAGTTTAGACATACGTAGGACCTGTTTATGGAGTAAATGTTTACTGCTAAAATTATCCCTATGTTTTATTGGTATATTATGTATTGTCTTGCCCCCAAAAAAGTAGATGCTAAAAGTCAGTGAAATTCAAGATAAAAGGGAGGGTCTAAATCGAGCTTGTCTTCAGGAAATTATCCAACAGAGCACACATTGGTCTCTCTTAGTAAAGGCTTTATCACTTTTAACAAATGTGCCACGGGAAATTTATTAGTATGCTACAAAGAAATTTTCAAAATAATTAAGGCTAAACTACACTTGTCAAAATAAATGAATGAAATACAATTTTGAATCATCTTTCTTCACTTATTGCTCATTTGCATAATTCAGTAACTTACACAGGAGTCTTTCAGTTATTGGTGTGAATTAGCAAGGTTCTGCTATTCCTTGTTGTACGAGCGGGAATTATGCTACCGTGTAATTAGCTATTCCAGACATGGACTAACGGGAAATACCAAAGGGCACAGCAAAATCTAAAGAGACAAGGCAGGGAATCTGAAGACAAGAGACAATCAAAGACACCCAACAAACTCAAGCTGGTAGACCACAGGGAATTTTGAATGAAGCCTCTTAATTTATTTTGAGAATAAGGAATCAGTAGTATGAGAGAAATCTCAACAAGATTAGCTGACTAAGCCTACTTAAAAAAAAATCTCTATAGTGCATGGTGTGCCAGGTTAACCACTCCTGTTTGTTAGTCTGTATACAGCTCAACAAATAGCCGGCAAAGCCTTTCATGGGTATATAGTGGCTTTCCATTGAGGTTTTCACTCTTTGAAGGAGGTCGTTTATACCAATGAGATCCGTAGATGCAAATTGCTTTCGCTATATGTGAGGGGTCATTCCTTTCACAGCAGACTTGCTCATCTCTTTTATAGAGGTTTTGTTATTTTTCTACTGCTCCCAAAGGAATGATGGGAATCACGCCCCCCCCCCAACCCCCCATCTAACTTAGCATCCAAATCTTTTCCTTCCAGCTCTGTGAAACTTTTGTGTGCTGATCTTTGGGAACAAAACAAGCTGTTGGCAGCAGCCCTTAGCGCTGAATCAGGAAACTTTTTTCCTTCTTTCAACCTGAAATATCATTTTTAGATTTGCCTCTCTTTTTCACCTAATTCTTTTTTTTTTAATGAATTTATTTATTTTATTTATTTATTTTTGGCTGCATTGGGTCTTCGTTGCTGTGCGCGGGCTTTCTCTAGTTGCGGCGAGCGGGGGCTACTCTTCGTTGCGGTGTGTGAGCTTCTCACTGCGGTGGCTTCTCTTGTTGCGGAGCACGGGCTCTAGGCACGCGGGCTTCAGTAGTTGTGGCTCACGGGCTTTAGAGCACAGGCTCAGTAGATGTGGTGCACGGGCTTAGTTGCTCCGTGGCATGTGGGATCTTCCCTGACCAGGGCTCAAACCCGTGTCCCCTGCATTGGCAGGTGTATTCCTAACCACTGTGCCACCAGGGAAGCCCTCGCCTAATTCTAAGAGAATTTCTTGCTCATTGCAGCAGTGTGTCACTGTAACATGCTAGGGCATGTGGGAAATTCTTGGAAGCAATGTCCTGAAAATGTCATTTTTAGTTTGGCTCCCAGATGATGTAAGCTCATGGGAACTAGAGGAGCAGAGAAGTGAAGAGATCTGTTTTAAGGGTTAGCTATGGAAACCTAACTTCTGATCCCATTACTGAAGTGGAGGGAAAGATAACATTTTTTTTTTCCTAAGCTTTTAAGAATCATACAAACAATCATAGGTTTTAGTCTATAATGTTCAGGAGTCTTAGGGAGAAGGGTTTCAGGCACACTGTGGGAGCACTCTGTAAATATTTGTTGTTTCTCCCTCCCTCCCTCCCTCCCTTCCTTCCTTCCTTCCTTCCTTCCTTCCTTCCTTCCACTAGCATTTTTTGAGCACCAAGGGCGCTGACCTAGGCTCCTGAAAGGCAGTGTAAGGTAATGATTAAAAGCCTGCTCTCTCGAGCTGGAATGGCCAGTTCAAGTTTTGGCTTTCCACCTCTTGCTAGATAAGTAACTTTGGGGCATGTGACTTAACCCCGTGCACCTTCCCTGTACAGCTGGGAGGAATATAGGGCCTGCCTCATAGGGTTCAAATTAAATGGGATAATATGGAAGCAGGGCGATATGTAAAATGCCTAGAATAGTGCCAGGCACGTAGTAAACATGCAGTAAATGTCAGTTGGTTTTATTATTTCGGAAAATAACACTTTATCCAAACCACTGTGATGGTCCTTAGTATTACTGTTACTCTATCTGAGTTGGTTTCTGTAGCCTCTCATTGACCATGTTTTCTGTTTATATTTGTATTCCCAGCATCTGGCACAACACTGCAGCTGGATGGTTGCAGTATGAAAAAGGCATGGTTCCTACTCTCAAGGGGCTTAAAATCAATCGTGATGACTGTCATTCAATTCTGTCAGTACTAATAGGAGAGGTTGAAACAAATAATCCACAAATCATTTTCATGTTGTTTACATATGTCCCTTATCGGTAATAAGTGTTGCCTGTTTCCTAGGGAGGGTAAAAAATAGTTGTACTTGTGTGCAGAAATTTGGCCAAACCCAAGTTCCCTAATCACATACTTTAGCACATTACTTCTTAACAACCGGGGTATATCTTTTACACTTTTTAAAATGACAGGTGCCCAGATGCCACCGCCAGGTATCTGGTTCAGTAGGTCTGGGGTGGGGTCCCAGTGACTGTGTATCTTAAAAAGCTCCACAGTGACTCTGATGCACATAGTATTGAGAATCTCAGAGTTAGTAAAACTCTTCAAACTTTAATATTGCTTCATGTCAAATATGTATTAAGTATGACTTTGATATGGAAAGGGAGATTGGTTGGTATCTAGATAACAATTTAAATAGACAGTAGAACGGAAAATGAGGTCAAACACATGAATTATTTCTTCGATAAGGGAATCATTTATGGTGCTATATGAGCTAATACAGCATTCAAGAATAAAGCGAAAGAGAAAAAATGGGCTAGGGAAAAGTAAGCTGGAAGAAACTGGGTTTTGGTAACGAGAGAAGATGAAATAAATGCATTTCAGCAAGATTGGCAATAAGAACACTTGTCATTTTCAACATTAACATGATGAAAGTAGGGAAGGGCCACCGTGGAGGGTGGGGAATCCCCAAAGAGACTAGCTGGGTGACTGGGAGGTATCAAGGTAGCAGCTATCCCAACCCTGGCATTTAAGCGTCTACATAGTTGGGATTTCTGGGACCTTTCCCACCTCCTGTGGTCTTCTCCTTACCTCTGGGCCCATCTGGCAGGGTCTGGGGTGGGGCCCCAGTGGCTGTGTATTTTAAAAAGCTCCTCTGTCCTAGTAGATCAGCCCTTTGCAGTTTCACATTGCTGCCTGTCACCCAAAGGAGGTGGGACCAGGTGGTAGTCCTGGAGGCATTGGAAGGACATGTCTGGGCACCACAGTCATAGTTGGGCTTACCTTGGGTCTCCAGGCAGGACAAATAGCTTGGTTAGCCCCATTTCCCAGCATTGGGGTCTTGGAGCTAGAAAAGAGTCTCGGATCAGCCTTATCTCAGGCTGTTGGTTTCAGATTACCCCCCTTTTGCCTAAAAGGATTGAGACAGCACCTCCGGGGCACCTGCAGATTAGACCCCTCCCTGGGCGGGCCTTGAGTCCACCATGGCTACCTCCCCCTGCTCATGAGTTTCCCCTGCCTGCATCGCCCACCCCAATCCCATCTCTCCCTTGTGGTATTCTGTTTATCCTTTAAGGCCTCCCAGCTAAAAATGATCTCTTTGTCCTCTAAACTCTGTGCAGCTCTTAAGCACTGCCCCTCATGCATTATAACTTTGTGAGGATGGGGACCATTCTTGAGATGTTATTTTGTGTCTGGTGGCAACTTACACCTGATAGGCACCTAAGAAATAGTATGTGAAATTGTTTTCTACAATACTTTAGCGTGGAAGCATAATACTTTGTTTCTTATAGAATACGTTAATGTTTATAGCATAGTTTTCTGACTCCCTCCTCTCTTCTCTCTTTGCCATCGTACCCTCCAAGTGTATGATGAAACTTTTCCCATCCGTGTATATCTATACATTCATCAGACATTTAGCCCATGCCCTCTCCTCACTCCACATGGACTTGATTTCCCACCCAGATCTACCTACTTTCTGATAATTCCTAATAGAGTTGGGCTGTGATTCCATGCACCTCAGGAGATGGCATAAATTCCAGGCTAGAAATTTCTTGTTCGAACCTTTAGGTTATATAAATCAAATGGACGCCCTACTCTATTAATAGAATGAATCAAAAAGTCCACAGATGGACTTCACATGAGGACCATCTCTGCCCGGACCCACTCCTTGCCCTCCAGAACCTGTATACAGATCATAGCAGCTGGCCATTTTGCTTGTGGGTTTTTCTAGTGGTTCACAGCTCTAACTCTTTAATGAGCTTGCCATCTTTGAATTTCTCTGAGCACTCAAAATTTGTTATTTGGTTTTACCAGCTTTTATGATATCTCGGTATGCCTGGAGGCCATCTCTGGACAGCTGCCTGAAGGTGGGGAGATGGGGGTGGCTGAGAGGCTTGTAGTCTGCTCTGTTCTTGTCTCCCTGCGGGACCCTCGCTGGAGCGGCAGGCAGGCACACATCTTAATGGCACTGTTGGTCTGTAAACACTACTGTTATTAATAGGCTGGGGCAGGAGGGGGGATGTAGTAAGCCCACATGAAATGTGGAGATAACCTATGTCTTGGGTGTAACCTGCAGGACACACTATAACAGAGTAATCATTGCACAGTATAATTGCAAGAGAATGAACAAGTTAGAAAATCTATTCCTGGTTTGCAACTGACTCACTTTGTGGCATGGGCAAACCATTAATTACTCTTTGATTTAGTTGTCTTATTTGTTCAAAGAAGGAAAAATAACGTGTGTTTAAGAAGAGTAATTCCCCTGGAAGGAGGTTTGTAAGTACAAAGTACTATTGTTTTTATTATTATTATTAGTGTTCTGGTATGATTTAGTTTTATGCCATGTAGTCCACAGATGTTTCAGTGGTTCTCATTGATGAGTTACAAAATACTTCTAGTCCACAGATGTTTCAGTGGTTCTCATTGATGAATTACAAAATACTTCTATATCATTCTTTTGCATCACACTGATAACAGTTTAGCACATCTTTGTTTTAACCCCAAAGTATATATCCAAAATAGATCTCATTAATAAAATACAATTACCAAATTAAATATATCTATACTACTTTCTATTTTTTTTTTTTAACCTCCTTAAAAACATGGTTACTGGGGCTTCCCTGGTGGCGCAGTGGTTGAGAGTCCTCCTGCCGATGCAGGGGACACGGGTTCGTGCCCCGGTCTGGGAAGGTCCCACGTGCCGCGGAGCGGCTGGGCCCGTGAGCCATGACCGCTGAGCCTGCGCGTCTGGAGCCTGTGCTCCACGACGGGAGAGGCCACAACAGTGAGGGGTCCGCGTACCGCAAAAAAAAAAAAAAAAAAAAACCACGGTTACCAACAACTACTAAGTAAGACCTTTAATTACTGCCAATCTTCTCTTGAAAGTAACGATGCTTATCTTGAGTACTTCGAACTGTAAGTGGTATTCAGTACACAGTGGGGTTGTAATGCGATTATGAAGTGTACCAAGTTAGTGATAAATAAGCATGATAAACCATATATTTGTATTAGAAACAATATTTGAATTATCAACTGAATAAAAAGGCTGCAACTGCTGGTTCCTTGGGGTGGGTATATGATAACAATAAAATACAGTTAAGTACACTTAGAATAAAAAATTGTGTATGCTTCCATATACAGTACAGAAAGAAACCTTTTTAAATTTAATGGGCTTTTGAGTGTGCAGTATTTAAATTACTGGGAGAATTAAAAGATTTGCTTTGCTTTCTGGCAGTAAGCTTTCCAAATTAGGAATTTTTTTTAATATCTCAACTCATTCATCAGTAGAGACCTATGGCTTTTATATAAAGCATTATAGTTCTTTCCCAGATTTCCAGTAATTTTCCAGTGGAGTAGCAGTATAAAAAGAAAAATATTTTCTTTACAGTAAAATGTGTAATTTTCTGTATCAGGTTCTTTTTTTCTTCTTTTTTGGGAATTTGGTTCAAGAGGACAAATTCTTTATTTTCTAAATTTGGGTCATTTATTATCTTAAAGCATTTAAAGCCCATGTGTGTTTTTTAAGTGTTATATTTTAGTAACCTAGAAATAACTTTAATACTGGGGAGTGGTAATCTGTATAAAATAACACTGTGAATTTCATTTCTGTTTCACCATGAGGTACAGTGAGGAATAAATTGTGTGCATTTGTTTGTAAGAGTGTCCTGAGGCATGGCACCACCAATGGAGAAGGAAGTGTAGCTGCCATGTGAAACCAGAGGTCACAGAGTAGCAGCTGTGGGCCGCATATGACCTCTAAGTATGTTTAAATTTGCCTGAAGAATATTCACCATTTTTAATTAGTTGCTAATATTTTTTTTAAACTGGAGATTTAATATAAAAAGCCAAATTTCTGGGTTTCTTTCAAAAATCAGTGTCTGGCTACACTAGGTCAGCTTTCCTGAATGGCAGCGATTGGCTGGAGCCAAGTAGCAGCTAAAGCAGTTGACACAGAACTTGAGTTCCCCAGTTTGCCAGCCACTGCCCTACTTCAGCCCCTTTCGTTCATTTCTCTTACTCATGTGGCACTTTAGGCATTTGTTTGCTAAAAATATCTGGAAGTGTGCTTTCTTCTATTTTTTTTTAACCAAAAAAAAAAAAGAGGAGGAGGAGGAAGGGAAGGGGCCATAGCCATAAAAGTTGGGATTTAAACAGTAAAATATATCCAACTCACATTAAAAACACAGAAAAAGATGAAAGTCGCCTTCATAAAGTACAAATCACATAAAAATATACAACTTCCTAGTAGCTAACATTTTTATGGCAACTCTGATCCTCGCAGCGTCCCAGGGAGTTAAGATAACAATTACATACTACTCAATCCACCAAGGAGCAAACCAAGTATTAGTGAAGCTCATTAATTTGTCCGGGTTTACAGGTGCTAAGTGGAGCAGCTGAGGTATGACCAGCTTCAGATGGTAGTCTGGAGTAGCGCTGGGCAGTAGAACTTTTTGCAGTGATAGAAATGTTCTGTATCTGTGTTGTCCGCTGCAGTAACCTCTAGCCGCATGTGGCTGTTGAAAACTTGAATGTGGCTAGTGTGACCGAGGAACTGAATTTTTAATTATTTAAATTGAGAGAGTCACGTGTCGTTAGTGACTGCCTTGTTGGGCAGTGCAGGAATCTAGAGCTCTTTTTTTTTTTCCTTCACCACATGGTCTCTGTATTGAACAGCCTTACACTGTTTAATAAAATTCATCAAAAGGTTTCTGTAAGGTTTTCTCAAGTTACTTACCCAGTGGCAAGTATCCATTCTGCCAGGAGTTTAAGGTACGTTGAATATTTTCTGTATCTGCATAGATTTCTCTGCATGAAGGCTTCATCATACACAGTAGTGTTCTTTGTAACAAAGTTGGAGGTCCTAGTGGTAAGGTTCTTACATACAGAATCTCCCAAGATTCCTAGCCCAGATAAAGACCATAATTGGTGGTATGTTTTAACATCGGAAATGTATAGATGACCAGGACAGTCTACTTCCCTAGTCTTTTTTATGATCAAGGATACTAGGTCTGTTACAGAATCGTGAAAGAAAATGAAAAATCTTTGATGGTTAGCTGGTTTGAATTGGGTCACAGTGACTTTTAGAAAGGTGGCCATTAGCTAACCTCTCTGTCAATAAACATATATCATTAAATCTAAAATGGCATCGAGGGGCTTCCCTGGTGGCGCAGTGGTTAAGAATCCACCTGCTAATTCAGGGGACACGGGTTCGAGCCCTGGTCTGGGAAGATCCCACATGCCACGGAGCAACTAAGCCCGTGTGCCACAACTACCGAGCCTGCACTCTAGAGCCCATGAGCCACAACTACTGAGCCTGCGCCACAGCTGTTGAAGCCCATGTGCCTAGAGCCCGTGCTCTGCAACAAGAGAAGCCACCACAATGAGAAGCCCGTGCACCACAACAAAGAGTAGCCCCCACTCGCCACAACTAGAGAAAGCCCGCACGCGGCAACAAAGACCCAATGCAGCCAAATATAAATAAATAAAATTTAAAAATAATAAATAAAATGGCATCGATTTAGGACACATCCTGATTTCGAAGATGTTAAAACATGGGGGAGGGGATTCATCTTAGAATTGGTGAAATATAGTTTGTCAATGGGCTTCATCTCGGTTTGGTCAGCCTATAACCAGGGACAGCATTGAGATGCATATGTCAACTTTGCCCTGTGGTTAACTAAACCCTTCACTTGGGCTGTCCCCTTGCACACTACCTTATGTTGGTCCTGACTAATTAACAAAGACTTTCAGGTGGTTAGGAGTGGGTTTAAGCTCTTGCTCAGTAACAATTTGATCACTATATTCACTTTCTTTAAAATCCCCCTGCCCCATAAATGCAGCCGAAGATGTTTTATTATCATAAATAGTACCAGAACAAGCTTAACCAATCACCTTCCAGCACAGGGGCAACTCTGTAGCACGCCTTTTCAGAATACCACATGCTGTAATTCAGATTATCACATTAGCTATCCAAACGCACCATTTGTTTTTAAATACTGGAGTGTTTACCTGAAATTTTCCTCTTTTCATCTTCCTGCCCCACTTCACCGATACATTGTCACTGCGGTGACAAGTTTATTTATGTGCCTTAATATCTTCACTTTCTGTTATTTTTAAAGTATATTCATATGTCTCCATGAAAGTGTTCTTGAGCATCTTAAGGTATTAGTTATTATGGAGTAGGTTCCTATTATTCATTTTTCATGATGCTCTCTCGACTCTTGCCTTTATTCAGACTTTGAAATATTTCAGTACTTCTAAACTCCTGCCTTAAAATTTCTGTACCAGTCTTACTCTGGAAACTGAGCATGTCCTACTGAAATCTTAACAGCTCTTATAAGAAATTTGGGAGTTTGAATCAACAAAAACAGAAGCATTTCTTGCCCACAAAGGAGTCTGACACCTAATGGTTACCATTTCATACACTGCTGTGAAGAGTTCCCAGATACAAGCCATTCAGAGTTCACACGTACAAAATTCATGCATGAGTTAGTGAATATCATTCATTATGTACTAACAAGGAATCCTAAGTGCTTTGATAAATGTATTCGTTTGAACCATATAAAATTGCTGATGTTTGACCATTTTTGACCTACCAAAAAAAGCAACCTCACATGATCCATTCTAATACAGGTTCGGACCAGACTAGTTTATATAAACTGCTTTCTCTACTTTTGCTATTTTCTCTTTTTATTTTTTTCAATTAGTACTTTTTTTTTTTTTTTGCCGTACACGGGCCTCTCACTGTTGCGGCCTCTCCCGTTGCGGAGCACAGGCTCCGGACGCGCAGGCTCAGCGGCCATGGCTCACGGGCCCAACCGCTCCGCGCCATGTGGAATCTTCCCGGACCGGGGTGCGAACCCACGTCCCCTGCATCGGCAGGCGGACTCTCAACCACTGCGCCACCAGGGAAGCCCTCAATTAGTACTTTTAACACAACGACCTTCTCCTTGCTACTACCCTTTTGTATTTCTCACTTAATAATATTTTTTCTAGTACTCTTCCCTTCTCAAATAATTCCCCAAACCAAGTCTCAGAATTACTGGCACAAAGAGATCTGGTTACATAGCACCTCCAGGATGCAGTCAATACTTAACTGCTTCAAGTGTTTGACCTGTTTTGAGAATTTCATTATCCTAAAAGGTTGGTGTCATTGAATACGTTTACTGCCCAATAAGCCATCATAGTTCCTTCCTTCTCAAATGAAAAAAGCAGAAGGAAAAATGCTACATTTTTGTTCAGTGCTGATAGAGGCCGTGCTGTGGGATATCTTTGTTATGACATGATTTGGCTAAAGCATCTCTGGAGAATAAAATTAACAAGTATCCTTTGTTACATTCACCTTTTATTCAACTGAATGTAAATTAATAAATCACTGTAGTTTTTGAATAGTATTTTGTCTTTGGGTCTTTGTCTCAAAAAAGAAATGGGATGTATGTTATATTTTATTAGAAGTTTATTAGAGACATCAACCATCACTTGGTCTGAAACTCTAGAAATTGTACATTCGTATTTCTATCCATTTGTATTTGCAGTTTCCTAGTTTCCAGGGGTATATAATGACTTCATATTTTCAAACTCAACCGTATTTTTGTTATTATTAATTTGCTGTTTTTATTTAAAGAGGATTTGTCAGTGGTAGTTTGTAATGTCAAATAAATAAAAAATAAAAATATTTAAATCCCTTATTGAACAGTTCGACTCTTTACATGTGGTTATGCTGCTCTTTGCAATAATCTGCTAGCTAGATGTTCTTTTCCCCATTTTACAGATGTGAAGCAGAGGTCAGCCTAAGTTATTTTCTTGGACAGTAATCTAAATCTAGTATAGTTCCATAACTGAAACGGAGGCCAGCAGACTCCAAACACTTTAACCCCAGCCCCCAGCCCACCCTTCTTCTATGGCATCCTTCCTAACGATTTTAAAAGAAATCCTTAAACATCTATATCACTACAGCACCTCTCATCATGTATATTACTGTCCTATTTTTTTTATGAGTTAGGTTTTTTTTTGCTATTATTTATTTTGGGGTTTTTTTTAAACATCTTTATTGGAGTATAATTGCTTTACAATGGTGTGTTAGTTTCTGCTGTATAACAAAGTGAATCAGCTATACATATACATACATCCCCATATCTCCTCCCTCTTGCGTCTCCCTCCCACCCCTCTAGGTGGACACAAAGCACCGAACTGATCTCCGTGTGCTACGCGGTTGCTTCCCACAAGCTATCTATTTTACATTTGGTCGTGTACATATGTCCATGCCACTCTCTCACTTCGTCTCAGCTTACCCTTCCCCCTCCCTGTGTCCTATGAGTTAGTTTTTAATTTAGGAAGTATTTACTGATGGCCTGCTGTGCACCAGGCATAGTCAAGGTGTCTGTTCTCATGGCACATTCTACAGGAGAGAGACAAACACAGTAATTTCAGACAATAATAATCCGTCCTGGGACAGTAAAACTGGGGGAGTGGTTTGATGGAAGTGGGTAGGATGTTCTTTGCAAGGGGGTGGCCTGAGTGACAAGAAACCAGCCATAGGACTAAGTCTGCAGGCAGGATATTCTAGGCCAAGGGCAAGGGGAAAGAGCCTGGGGCTGGAACATCTTGCAATTGCAAGGGGGCAGGTGTGGCTAGAGGACAGCCAGCGAGGGGGAAGTAATAGGAGATGAAGCTGGAGAGATAGGCAGGGGCTAGATGCCGGGTCAGGGGTGTGAATATTATCCTCAATACAGCAGGAAGCTCTTCAACACTTTAAATAGGGGAGTGGCGTGATCTGATTTATGACTTGTACAGTGCTGGCTACTGTTTGGTGAGTGACACTAGACTGTATTTCCACTGTGGGAGCCTTTAGGAAGCCCCCTCTACCAAGTGTCCAGTTCCTGGAAACACCCCATGTTTTTCTTCTAGAAATGATGTGTGCAGGCCCAGAGGAAAATGCTAAAGCCTTGAAAATTGTGTATTAATTAGGGAGAGTGTGAAGAGCATCACAACTTTAAAAGGTGACTGGGCTCACCAGCCTCATTCCTCATCTCTCCATGGTGCTTGTTGCAGGCTCTGCTAAGCAGCTGCTAGGGACCTAAAGACCTAGAGTAGTTAAATTTGTAAGCTGTGTTGCCTCACACTTATAAGAGAGATGGAGATCAAGAATTGTGTTCGTATACATATTCTTGCTAGATGGTAATAATCAGTGCTAGAGAACTTTCTACATTGATTCCAAGTGCCCTGTTGTTTCTAAGTGTCAGTAATAAGACCTTTTGATTTTGGGGTTTTTTCTTTTTTTTTTGGATACAGTTGAAATATGTTATTGACTGAAAAAATTAAATATACCTTTCACTTAAATATTATATCTTTCGAACTTTTGAATATGAGAGTTGAAATTTCTGATGAGCAAAGAATTGTGTGTGGGATTGTTTTTAATTACTGTTTTTAAAAAATACATTAAGGACTTCTGGTGATAGTAGAAAATATTAATTCCTTTGAAAACCTGGCCATGTTGCTAGATCCACGTTTGCTTTTCTGTGTTTTTGTGAACTGATCAAATTAGATTCGTCACTCTTGGCTTGTGGTGATTTGAAATTGAAATGGAATATATTAAAGCAGCCAACCACACTGATTACATTGCAAGCCTCATTTAATTTCATACATTCACACATTACAGTGAAAGGCGGATTTTTTTAATGCATGATTGTGACTGTACCTTGAGCAGCTCCAAAGGTCATCTGTAATGGGCACATAATTTGTTAGTGTTAGATATCTGATTTATGGTAGGTGTTCCTCAGCCTGATTTGTCCGAGTAGCAAATATGGCGAGCATCACAAGTCAAATCTGTAAGAAGTTCAGCCTGTCACGTTTGGTGGTATTGTCTTATTCTTCATTGGTCAGTAGACCACAGTAAATCACGGAATAGCTGTCATCCTCAACTAGAGAAAGTGCCAGAAATGCGCCCCTGTCGCACAGGGGTTAAATGAGCTATTCTTAAGAGAGCAGGCTGGCCCAGGTGAAGGTGATCAGAGCTACCAGCTCAGCTAACAGCACTTGCTCACTTAGCTACTTGAGCCTTAGTCCCCAAAAAAGGCTATAAAAGGACTTTTTCAGTTTCATAAGAGGAAGAACATTTGTGAGTTTGCTTTTTTTTCTATCAGTTTTACTAACTTCATTTACTCTGTGCCTTCCTGTGTGAGAGGCACTGTGGGGAGACCCCCCCCCCCCCCCTGCAGAGATCCAGAGCGTGATTAGTACCCAGTCTTTGCCTTCAGGAAGAGCATGAGCAGATACAGCCGTTTGTCCCACTGCAGAGATGGCATTAATCCTGTCAGCGACTCAGGAGCACGGCTGGCTCTGGCAGCTCCCGTTGTCCCTAACGTGGTCGGATTTGGGGTTAGCACTGCACGGGGAGAAAAAGCTCGCGTGTGCTTTATGGGAACTCAGCTGCTTTGTTTGAGAACCAGGCTGTGGAGTTGCCTTTTATTTTATTTACGATGGTGGAGACTTGTTCGTTTTGATCTGATAATTCCTCACAGTTTAGGGTTTGCTCAGGATGCGTCGATTTGTTTTTGTTGACTTTGATCAACGTTTGTTATTTTTCAGCTTTCAATAACAAAAGGCACCTAAACCATTTTTAAAGCTGAATTATTGAAAGTTCTGAATGGGGGTGGGGGGTGGGACTAAAACAGAAATATCCTACCTAACCCCTACTGGAGGGGTTACTTTTAAAACTTTCTTTTTCACCTCACATATTTGGGAAGGGGAGAATATTTAAGTTCTATTCACTTAGTTAATTTTAATTATGCAATACAGTGTTATCAACTGTAGTCACTATGTTTTACATCAGATCCTCAGAATTTACTTACCTTATAGCTGAAAGTTTGTACCTTTTGACTAATCTCTCTCTATTTCCCCCAGGCCCTGACAACCACTTTTCTAATCTCTGTTTCTATGAGTCTGACGCTTTTTTTTTTTTTAAGATTCCACTTATAAGTGATACTGAGCAGTATTTGTTTTTCTCTGTCTGGCTTATTTCATTTAGCATAATGCCCACAAGGTTTACCCATGTTTTTGCACATGGCAGGATTTCCTTCTTTCTCATGGCTGAATAATATACACACCACATTTTCTTTATCCATTCATCTGTTGATGGACACTCAGGTTATTTCTGTATCTCAGCTATTGTGAACAATAAAATTTTTTTAAACTATAACTCAAGATTTCCTAGGAAAGTAATTCCATTATTAGAAACAAAGTAGACTTTTTAGACTAGTGTAGGGAAAGAAAGAAAAATCGAAGGGTGATTTTAAAGGAGCAGTGTTCCCAATCTGCATTCTATGTAATTCCAGTCCAGTAGTATTCCTGGGTTCCCTGACCACAGAATTTTTGAAACTGCTACACTCTCTATCCCTTACCCCTTTGTGGTTTTCAGTGTATACTGGCATATTTAAGGCTCAAAGATGTCCTTCAGTGGGGAAATCTGTCTAATTTTGTTTTAAGCCAGCTCTCCCCATATTTATCCGGTTGCAGAACATAGTTTGGGAAATAGCAGAAGAGATTTTTAGCAATTATTCATTCTCTTTTACTTTCAGGAAATAGGTAGTAGAAATTCAGCCCCTACTGTCTCCTGACCTAATTTACAAACATTTTTTTGAACACATGTTATGTGCTTAGTTAGCCATCATGAGAGATGGAAAGTAAGTGTCCATGTGATCGTGACCGAACACTCTAATTGGTGCAGTAAGCTCACCACCGCGAAACAGCAGAGACCTGTGCGGAGAAGCGCCTTGCACAGCAGCCAAGCTGCTCTGAAGTCCAGAGTTTGGGTGGCCTGGAAATGTTTATAAAGAGCCAAAAAGTAAGAGAAGACTAAGAATATAGGCAGAAAAAGAAGGAAAGGAGGAGAGAAGCAAGTAGCAGCCGTAAATTAGGATAAATAGTAGTGATGGGATTGGAGCTAAGGAAGAGAGCTGGTGAAGAAGAGACCAGCTTCTGGTTGGGAGGGAAGGACAGGACCTACATGTACATCATCGCCTCGCCTGTAGGTGTGTGAGTGTTGCCAGCTCGCAGACCGCAGGGCTTGCGGACACCAACGTGACACACAGGATGCTGTCATGTGGGATGGTTCAACATTTGAGTACCATGCCCTGGCCACTGAGGCAGGGATCACAGCCTCCTGAGACTCTAGGGACTGGGCAAGAAAGCTGGCAGAGCAGGCGAGGTGTGAGGAAATAGGAGTGGAAGGGACTGTAGTGAAGAACACATGTTTTCATACAGAATACATGGGCTCTGTTTTGCCAGACGTTCTGATTTCTTAAGAGGAGCCGGAAATGTGGGTATTTCTGGGAACTTGTCTGATTTTTCAGCATCGACTTAAGTTTTCATTTCATCTTCTGTTTCATCAACACTGGGGAATACTGGGTGAGGAAATGTAGGAACTCTCTTACGTTTGCTTATGGAAGTAAGTTGGTATAGAAAATTTGGCAGTATCTAGTAAAACTGAAGATGTACAAATGTGACCCAGCAATTCCACTTTTCTGTATATGCCCTGGAGACCCTCACACACCATGCTCAAGGAGACTTATGGGATGAGTGCCCCAGGTAAGCAAGGTGCAGATAGCAAAGTGCGTGGGAAATGATTTCTATGAAATTTATAAACAACAGTTAGAACTAGATCTATGTATTGCTTATGCTTACACAGATACATAATAAAGGTATAACACACATAGCACGGAGGCGCAGCCCTTTCCGGAGAGTTGTTACCTATAGGAAACGGGGTGCGGAAGCTAAGTGCTCTGGGAAACCATTGAAAATTTTAAGCAAAGAAGGGGCATGACATGATCTGATCTTTTTTTTTTTTTTTTAATTTTGGCTGCGTTGGCTCTTTGTTGCTGCACGCGAGCTTTCTCTACTTGTGGCGAGCGGGGGCTACTCTTCGTTGCGGTGCGTGGGCTTCTCATTGCGGTGACTTCTCTTGTTGGGGAGTACGGGCTCTAGGCACGTGGGCGTCAGTAATTGTGGCGAGCGGGCTCTAGAGTGCAGGCTCAGTAGTTGTGGCGCACGGGCTTAGTTGCTCCATGGCATGTGGGATCTTCCCGGACCAGGGCTCGAACCTGTGTCCCCTGCATTGGCACGTGGATTCTTTTTTTTTTAATTTATTTATTTATATTTATTTTTGGCTGTGTTGGGTCTTCGTTTCTGTGCGAGGGCTTTCTCTAGTTGCGGCGAGCGGGGGCCACTCTTCGTCGCAGTGTGCGGGCCTCTCACTGTCGCGGCCTCTCTTGTTGTGGAGCACAGGCTCAGTAGTTGTGGCTCACGGGCCCAGTCGCTCCGCGGCATGTGGGATCTTCCCAGACCAGGGCTCGAACCCGTGTCCCCTGCATTAGCAGGCAGACTCTCAACCACTGTGCCACCAGGGAAGCCCGGCAGGTGGATTCTTAACCACTGTGCCACCAGGGAAGTCCTGATCTTTTTTTTTGAAAGGTCACTGTGGCCACTCTCTGGACAACGTGCTGTAGGGGGACAAGAGGGCAAGCGGGGGGAGCAGGTAAAGATATTAAGGGGGGAGAGAGGTAGTTGGGATTCCAAACAGTGGAGGTGAACCTCTAGGCCAGTGGTTCTTGACCTTGGCACTCTTGGCGTTTGGGGCTGGATCGTTTGTTGTTGGGAGGCTGTCCTGTGCATTGTAGGAGGCTTAGCAGCATCCCTGGCCTCCACCCACTAGATGCCAATAGCACCAGTCACCTCCTAGTTGTGGCATCCAAAAATGTTTCCAAAGGCCCCAGTTGAGAACCACTAATCTAAGCAGTATATTGTGAGGTTCTGAGTATAAATTTCAAAGCTTTATAAGAGGAGGAGACCAGCAAGCGCTTGAGTTAGTTGGGAAAGATTTCATGGAGGAGGTGAGGTGTGAGGTGATCTTTGCAAGTAGATGGAACACAGACAGACATCCCGGAGACACTAAGCCTTGGCTGTTTTGGGACTTAAAACAGAAAGCTTTTCCTAAATCTCATATCCCCCTCTAGTTACTCCCTCCCCCGCTTCTCCTTGACTTTGAAGATTCTTGTAAGATAGCTGTATACATGCTCTTCACTTCCCTAGCTTTCAGTCAACTACCAGCTCCATTCCTCACCCCATGGTCCTCAGTGACTTCCTGGTTACCAAACCCAGTGGAATCTTTCCAGCCTTTATTTTACAGTTGACCTCTCCGCCCCGATTGTTTCCCACTCTTAAAATTATTTCTCCTTATGTAATCAAAAATGTAGACCACACTTCACATATAGAGATGTTAATCTCTATATTACTGTAATTTGAAATTTTGTGTCTCCTATGTATCATAGAATATTGTATAACCATTGAAACTCACTTTGCCAGAAAATGTATAATATACAAGGAAATGTTCCAGTATGTATGAAGTAAGAAAACGGGCTTCAGATCTGTGCAGTCAGTACACTCTTACCCACGGTGACACACACATACGTTCATGCACTTGAGTTTAGAAAAGGGCTGATAAGAAATGCACTGAAATATTAGCAGTCATTTTCCTGGCAGGCAATGTCTTACTTTTATAACTGGCGAAAAGGGAAGGTGTCCTTGAAGACATAGGTTTCTCCAGTTTTCCCTCAATTCTCTTCTGACTCTGCACATTCTGCATGGATGATCTCATCTCGACCCGCCACACCAAGGACAGCTCTGGCTCTCTACCAGTCTGGTCCTGCTTCAGAGTGACTTTAGACTCGCATACCTAATGATCTCTGGATACATTCAAGTGTCCCAGGAACATCTCTCAAAAATCAACATGTCAGATGGTTTCTAGACTTAGCTCGCGGATCATAATGTATGCAAACGTCAAATCAGTATGTAGCACACCTGAAACTAACATAATGTTGTACGTCAACTGTATTTCAATTTAAAAAAATCAACATGTCCAAAACTGAAGCCATTGTGTTCCTCTTTCCCCATGAGCCGTATCTTTGCCCTCCCTTCCCCAGTCAGTGGCACTCACCATCCACCCTGTCACCCAAGCCAGCAGTTGTCCTACAGGGACTTCCCTCATGGCACAGTGGTTAAGAATCCACCTATCAATGCAGGGAACACGGGTTCGATCCCTGGACCGGGAAGATCCCACATGCTGCGGAGTAACTAAGCCCGTGCGCCACCACTACTGAAGCCCAAGTGCCTAGAGCCCGTGCTCCGCAACAGGAGAAGCCACCGCAATGAGAAGCCCACACACTGCAACGACGAGTAGCCCCCGCTCGCCGCAACTAGAGGAAGCCCACGTGCAGCAATGAAGACCCAACACAGCCAAAAATAAATAATTTTTTTTTTAAAAGATGACTTAAAAAAAGAAATCATCAAAAAAAAAAAAAAGAAATCATCCTGCAGACGCTTCTCTCCTCCTCCCTCCGCAGCCGGTCCACCTCCAAGATTTGTAAACTGATTCTGCCTCTAAATGCATCCTGCAGCTCCCCCCAGCCCATTTGCGCTTTCTGTGCCTTCGTTCAGGCAGGCCTCTAAACAGGATTCCTAGACAAATATATTTTTTTTAATTTTATCAAAAATTTTTTCAATTGAAATATAGTTGATGTACAATAGTATGTTAGTTTCATGTGTACTACATAGTGATTTGACATTTTCATACATTATGAAATGATCATGGTAAGTCCTTTGTCCCCATACAAAGTTATTACAATATTATTGACCATATTCCTTATGCTGTACATTACATCCCCGTGGCTTATTTATTTTATAACTGGAGGTCGTATTGGAGGTTTCTTAATCCCTTTCACCTATTTCACCCCCGCTGCACCCAGCCCTAGACAAATCTTATTGGTCTTTCTGCTCCTAGACCTGTTTTGTCCAACACAGTAGCCATTAGCCGCACGTGGCCATTGAGCACTTGAAATGTGGCTAGTTTAAATGGAGATGTGTTGTAAGTGTCAAAAAATACACCTCATTGGGGCTTCCCTGGTGGCGCAGTGGTTGAGAGTCCGCCTGCCGATGCAGGGGACACGGGTTCGTGCCCCGGTCCGGGAAGATCCCACAGGCCACAGAGCAGCTGGGCCCGTGAGCCGTGGCCGCTGAGCCTGCGCGTCCGGAGCCTGTGCTCCGCAATGGAAGAGGCCACAACAGTGAGAGGCCCGCGTACCGCGAAAAAAAAACCCACCTCATTGGGCTTCCCTGGTGGCGCAGTGGTTGAGAGTCTGCCTGCCGATGCAGGGGACACGGGTTCGTGCCCCGGTCCGGGAAGATCCCACGTGCCGCGGAGCGGCTGGGCCCGTGAGCCGTGGCCGCTGAGCCTGCGCGTCCGGAGCCTGTGCTCCGCAACGGGAGAGGCCACAGCAGTGAGAGGCCCGCGTACCGCAAAAAAAAAAAAAAAAAAAAAAAAAAACCCACCTCATTAATAATCTTGTATTGATTATACAATGAAATAATATTTTGATGTATTAGCTTAAATGAAACATATTCATAAAATTTATCTCACCAGTTTTATTTTAGTTTTTTTTTTTAATATGGCTACTAGAAAATTTTAAATGACATATGTAGCTTGCATTGTATTTCTAGTGGACTGCACTGCATCTAACCGTTTGATTCGTCCTCTGCATTGCTGCCAGAATACCTTGCTGAAAAACAAACTCCCTGAGCTAAAAATCCTTTGAAGTCTTTTGGGATAAAATGTAACATTAGCTTAGCACACCAGGCCTTCCCTAAAGGCCTTCAGTTTCAAAAACTTTTGAAGCACTGTGCTGTCCAAACAAAGTGTCCGGCTAGATTTATCTGGTAGCTTGGCAGCTTTCAACTCCTAATCTAATGACTGCCATCTCTGTAGCACCTCTACCTTCAAATATTCAATAGCTATTAGACAGTTGATACACTGTAAATAGATTCAAGTCGAGTTGAGCCTACTAGAAAGTTCCTTGTATCGATTCTTCACAAGTACTAAATTTAAAAGCTTAATACAGACTCTTAAAGGACAGCTACATTCCTATTACTGCTGTTGATAATTCTCTGCTGGACAATGCACCTCGTGCTGGTGGACCAGACGTGTGAGTGGGCGCTCTGAGGGGACCCAGCCTCCACTTGCAGATGACGGTGGGGAAACCAGCTGGGAAAAGAAACCCCAGTGTTTTGACCATGCCAGAAAGATGAAAAGCTGCCTCAAATGCCCAATAAACCCTATCCTGGGAGCTTAAAAAAAATCCCAGTGCCCAGGCCACCCCCCAGACCATTTAAATTAGACTCTGTGGGTGGCACCCAGGCATCAGTATACTTTAATGCCAGCGTGCAGCCATGTTTGAAAACCACTGTTCTAAAAGCCTTTCCTACCTTCACGCCTCTCAAAGCTTGTTCCGCGACTTAGTCCTTGAGAATATGGCCATGAGGTTCCATAGAGGAAGAACATTATATTGTTTGTCAGGACAAACTATAATGCCACCACCCACTGACAGCTGTCATTTATTGATTACTTATGTGTCAGGCACTCTGTTATGTCTATGTATGTTATCTTTACGTTTTTACTACATCTTTATATATATTATATTTACTTTTTGTACTTTACTATATTTTACTGTGTTTAATTTTAACTACGAAATGGGTCTTATTATCACCATTTCACAGAGAGGAAAAGGAAGTGTTATAGAGGATAGATGATATGGTCAAAATCACACAACTAGTAAATGAGGGGAAACAGCTGATAATAATATTGATCACATGTTAGATCAAGAACAAAGAAGAGAAAAACTAGAAAAAAAAGTTTGTGTACTAATTACCATCAACAGTACCAACAGTTTACCATTTGTGCCTAATTACAATATAGTACAATAATGATTATGATTGTAAATACCTTTAAACAGGTACCATATTAACTTGGGCAAATTTATTTTGATTATAGAACAGCTCAAATTTTTATTATAAATAGGTATGGAATGAATAGCTAATATTTTATTGAGTGTACACTAGGTATCACAGTAAGTGCTTTCTGTGCATGTCATTCAACCTGACGAAAAACAAAACTCTCAGATCTGTACTACGATTTTCCCAGTTTTGTTGAGATAAAATTGACAAATAGCATTGTATAAGTTTAAGGTATACCACATAATGATTTACTATATGTATATATTGTGAAGTGATTACCACAGTAAGTTTAGTTAACATCCATCACCTCACATGGTTATAATTTTTTTTTCTTGTGATGAGAACTCTTAAGATCCATGCTCCTAGCAATTTTCAAATACGCCATACAATATCGTTATTAGAGGAGAGGAAGCTGAGGCTAGGAGAGATTGAGTAGCTTACCTGGTAAATGGCACGTCCAGCTCTTCAAGCCAAAGCTGTAGGACTCAACGGCCATACTCTCCAGCCCTTCGCTCTTTGATTTCCTTGTTTAATATGCTGTAAATGAATACAGCAGTTCACGTATACGCCGCCTTTGCACTTATTGCTAATGTGGAGTGGTTCTCTATTTGAAACTTATAACATGGCTTGTTAGATGGGTATAATTATTTTACAAGTCTACAAGAGTTTTCGTCTCTGCTGTTAATAGTTTTAATTTTGAATATCTGTAATGGTGACTTCATGAAATCTCACTGCTAGGTAAGAACAATTCCTATTTATTTAGTCTCTTCACTGTTCAATCATATAAAACCAACCTGTCCTCTTCGATGAAAAAGTAATGACTTCCAGAGTCATCTTAGCTCTTGAATTGTGTGTTTCATTAAGGAATTGTAGAATCTGTGCATATTTAAAATAATCATTTTGTATTAAAAATTGACCCCAAGCATGCATATAGAAAGGCTTGAAAAATAACAAATATTTGAATGAAGTGTTTCAGGTGGGAGGCATTCAGTTGAAAAGATTATTTTTGAAATAACAAATTCTCAACCCAGAGGACCCCAACAAGATATCTGCATATTCATATGCCAAGAAACTAAATGACATGTCCTATTCTAATTCATGGTGGTGGAAAAAGAACTGCCTTGTCCCAACCCTGGTTCAGACCAGTCATACAGGGTTGGAAGTGATGCTCTGAAAAGACTCTTTTGTCTCATCTTTGTCAAACCCCTCTTCTAGGGGTTACAGCTGGTGGAGAACCCATAGGCTTGGGGCTCAGAAAACGTGGGTTCCCATTGTTGTGTCTCTGTTAACTCTCCAACAGATTGCCGTGCTGTGAGTTTTCCAAAGTTCCTCAAAGAGATGTTGCAGAATGAGGAATAACTTAGTAATGCTTCAATAATGCCTGTCCTTCATATAGTTAGTATGTAGACTAAATAAGATTCTTGGGGCCTCCCTGGTGGCGCAGTGGTTGAGAATCTGCCTGCTAATGCAGGGGACACGGGTTCAAGCCCTGGTCTGGGAGGATCCCATATGCCACGGGGCAACTAGGCCCGTGAGCCACAATTACTGAGCCTGCACATCTGGAGCCTGTGCTCCGCAACAAGAGAGGCTGCGATAGTGAGAGGCCCGCACACCGCGATGAAGAGTGGCCCCCACTTGCCACAACTAGAGAAAGCCCTTGCACAGAAACGAAGACCCAACACAGCAAAAATAAAAAAAAAATAAAAAAAAAACTTTAAAAAATAAGATTCTTACATAGCTGAAATCCAGTAAGTGCAACTTGCTTGATTTACAGTGATAAGCCTATAATAATACAGAACTCTTATTTGTAATCATATAAGGAATCTGTAGAACCTTTTCAAAAATCCCTTAAAAAGAAAAGAAAGCTAGTGTATTATGTCAGCAAAATCCCACCTGGAACCATTTAGAAATAAGTTATACCTAATTTTTCCTCCAACCTAATAACTCTGTGCCAGTCATTTTTTGGCAGTACAGAACTATTTTCAAATCACTGAAACTCTCATAACCTAAAAGATTTGATGTTTGAAGGAGTTTGTGCTGCTGTTCCTCTTGGGGTGTGCCCTGGTTGCTAATTGAATCAAGTTCCTTCTGCATTATGATGTAATGCAGAGGTTGTAAAGTCAAACCCCTTCAAGGATCAAATGTCAGGGTGCCTGATCCAGGGAGGTGTTGATTGGTGGGAACTAGGGAGTGCATGCCCCACCCAAAGGCATTTAAAGTTTTAAAAATATTGAACATCAGCAGCTAGACAGAAGAACAAACCTTCTGAGTACATTTTACTGCAGATCTACCAGTTTACAGAGCTTCAGCTACTAAAATGTCTTGTGATAGTCAATCCTACCCCCAAAATTGAAATAGTTATTTGCCACTTCATACTTGTTAGTAAGTTGACTGTATGTAAAGATTTGGATACACCAGGAAGTTCACAAAATCAATTATAGTTATTAGGGCTCACATTTTAATAACAAACAACTAAAGAACCATTTTCTGCCTGAGTTCTGATGTTCTTATATATATTCTAAAGTTCTTGAATTACATATTGATAAAATGTCATCCTGGCATTTGTATGTCATATTAGCTTATTGCCTTGCACGTAATAGGCACACAAGAAGTGTTGAAGGTAGGTAGTGGTCACCAAATAAATCCTCCAGGCTTTTTACAACACAGTCTTATGAAATCTGTAACTTTAATTTATGGACTATTAATACTGTGCATTTTGAAAGGTACTTTTTTCCAGTCATGTTCACCCTGAGTAATTCTGTAATTCCTCAGAGATGACAAGGGGGAAGAGGCTATGGTTAAAGTATCATAATACCCTCGGCGGTTAATACATCAATAAAAGGGCATAACATTGAAGCTTTCCTAGGCCAGGTGCCTGCTCTGCGCCACACACAGTGCAGGCTCTCCTGACGCTGCTTCTATGCATCATTCTTGTTATTTCACCTGTTGCAGATACTCAGTCTTGGGGTGAGTCCCATGTGGATGGTAACAGACCTTTCTGCTTCTAAATTAAGTTCTATGCTGTTGTGCTGGAAACATCTGTTACCACCACCATCTCCAAAATTACTGCTAAGGCCATCAGTGTATCGATTGGAGTAATTGAATGAACCTAGGTAACCTGGTAATGTGTCCTCCGTATTAGGTTGCTCTAGGGAAAGAAGAGTTCAATTCCTTCAAATTCTCAGTAGAGGGTATGTGCCCCCATCGACCAATCTGTCTGGATATCAGACACTTTGGTATCAGTGTACACTGTGTACAGAAGCTGTTTGTACTAGAATTGTATACACAAAAGTACATAAACTAAAAGCCTGCCCATTACTGGAAAACATTAACATATGCTGATGTCAAGGCAAGCTTGGTAAATGGAAGATCAATATGTTTTCTTTCCAAAGTTAAACTTCTGATTTTCCCTCAGTCTCTCCACTCCAGCTGTAATCATGCTTCCCCAGCTCAAACATGGCTCCTTTTGTGGAAACTTCCTCTGGCCCTCTGGGTGGAGTTAGGTGCTCGCCTCCTCACATAGCACTTTGGAGGTTTTGTCACATCTGCTTCTTCCCTTGCACCTCTCTTCCACTAAACTGAGTTCCTTGGAGCCAGGGCTGGGTACTGTTGTTTTCATCCTTGTATAGCTGAGGGCAGAGCCCAGCCATTAAACTGAGTTCCTTGGAGCCCGGGCCGGGTACTGTTGTTTTCATCCTTGTATAGCTGAGGGCAGAGCCCAGCCATGTCTGATGGTGGATGTTCTTTGTGAGCCTCACAGTGAATGAATGAATGAAATGATACCAGTGCCTGACCTCAGCGCTCCCACTCCCTCCCATCATCTGCTTCCCGGCAAGTCAGGAAGCCAGGTTCTGTTGCTGAGCTCAGAAAGAGTTCAACTATGTCATGGACATTAGTCTGTACTTTGACAATTTATGGGGAAAAGGATAGGTGAGCTGCCGACCAAATCCCTTCATTAAAAATTGCATGAAGACTGGTTCCAGGACAGTTTTCTTTTTCTCCTGTATGTTTCTGCAGTTTTTTTCATCATTTCCAAAGTTGAATCTGGAACCCTCTCCTTAAGAATTCCTGGTTCTGGACTTCCCTGGTGGCGCAGTGGTTAAGAACCCGCCTGCCAATGCAGGGAACAGTCCGGGAAGATCCCACATGCTGTGGGGCAACTAAGCCCCTGTGCCACAACTACTGAGCCTGCGCTCTAGAGCCTGTGCACCGCAATTATTGAGCCCACACGCTGCAACTACTGAAGCCCATGCTCTGGGGCCCGCGTGCCACAACTACTGAAGCCTGTGCTCCTAGAGCCCGTGCTCCGCAACAGGAGAAGCCACTGCAGTGAGGAGCCCGTGCACCGCAACAAAGAGTAGCCCCTGCTCACCACAACTAGAGAAAGCCCTGTGCACAGCAACGAAGACCCAATGCAGCCAAAAAAATTTTTTAATAAAAATTAAAAATTAGATTGAAAAAAAGGGTTCCTGGTTCTTAGGAGAAACAAAGAGATCACAGAAGAGTCCTCTTTGCTCTTTCTGCAATACCCTCCCCTCAGTTGACAGTTCAAATAAAGTTTCTGAAACTATCTAACGTAGCTTATAAGACTGCAAAAGCCCCATATTTAGTAATGTCTGATTGAAGTCTTAATAATTTAAGTAATGTTCTAAAATTTATTATTGTAAAATATTTACTCCACATAGTTCTCATTTGAAAAACTAGTAACTGCTTTAACCACAGGATTGCATTGTTCTTCAAGTTTGGGAAAGCATTTCAGTTTGACTTACTGGACTGTAAACCTTGGGTGCTAACCTTGCCTGGTAATGAAACATCGTTTCTTCCTAGTGCAACTTAATGGAAAGTCTCTTCGTGTTCCTCAGCAGACAACTGCTCTAAATGTACTGGAGGTATAGTCTCGTTTTCTAGAGAGGGAAACAGGAAAAACACCACTGCTGCCGCCCCACCCCTGTTCTCCAAAAGCAAATGCACCCGCCTCTCTTGTCTGCTGTACTTTTTTACCCTTCAGGTTTATCAAGTAATTTTTTTCTTTTTAAGATTATGAAGAATGCTTAATGTTATAAAAGTTACTTGGATGGCTTTGAAATCAGGGTTACAAAATACGTTTTAAAGGCATAGCAGTAATCTTGAGTGAGTGTTTGGAAGAGGGGCTAGATCACGTGGCAAGTCTGGCAGCAATCATTTCTTCACTCCTGCCCCGTTTTTCCTAAGCAAATACACTTAGGGTGCTCCTCAGCGGTAGTGTAGGTGAAGGATTGTCTCCAAAAAGAGATTGGCAGCTTTAATTTGCTTGATATGTGCAATCATAGTCCGTGTTAAATTCAAAATGCTTGTCCAATCAAGGATTCAATATAGAAAAGAGGCAGTAACAAGCATGCTGCACGCTGTAATAAAGAAATCTGCTGATTGAAAACAGTTTATATATTTTGGAAATGAAATATTAGGGAATGTAATTGGTAAGAAAGAAAAGGATAGGGCTTCATAAATAATGGGAAATAGAGCATATTTTTTACTGATAGTACTAACTCGATTTAATAACATTTTGGTGTTGGATTTTTATATGCTAGAAAATAAGAAAGGTGAGTCCTTTCTTGTTACTCTAAATGTCATGATTAATGGAGTGACCTTTTTTATTTTTGTTTTCATAGAGAGCAGCTCTTTTGGGTTGAATCCGAGGTAACAGTGGGTGATGGGCTCCAGTTCTTTAAGAACTTTCACGGGACATCTTTCTTTTGTTTTCTCATCTAAGAAGACTAGATATAATTTTTTTTAAGTTACAAGTGCTACATGAATGTATTTTTGTGGTAAAAGATCCCAACAGTAGAGAAGTGTATAGAGCGAATAATGGTCCCCCATCCTCTGCTCCACCCCCATTCCCCTCCCTGAGGTTACCACACTGGTTCTGTGGGCATCCTTCCAGCATCTTCATACATAGCTATCTGGATAGATTCATATGCAGATCATTTGAGGGGCAGTCTCATTAAGAAATTGGATTTTGCTGTTCATGTCATTCTCAAGCTATTTTCTGCACAGATATAAATCTATGTATAGAATCACAGCCTGGAGGGCTGATATTCGCAGCTCTGCACTAGAAACGTGTTGTCGATATGGACACCACCAGCTGTGTGTTGGGGTGGTTAGCGGAGACCCTCTTCACCAAGCTCCACCCCAGGTCACAAGCATCCCTCTTGGGGCTCCCTCACTCAGGTGGCCAGTATCCAGCTTTTCTCTCTGAGGAATAAAACCTTCAATAACTTGAACTTAAACCTCAATTATTTACCCTTAACAGTACCTTTACCTGCCTTCTGTTATATTTACCTTTTCCCCTATTTTTTTTTTAGTTCCTTTCCCCATTAATTTAAAATCCTACCTTTAGACTTAGCACTAGTAATCTCATTTTATATAAAAATCCAACTATGCACAAAGTTCTAACTAGAAGTGTTCACTGTGCCATATTGGTGTGTGTTCATAATGATGGGATGCGATGTAAAGGAGACTTATAGAATATAATTTGTTATTAATATGTGCTATTGTATTAACATTTTAACAGTCGGTCTACCATCCTTTATTACCTTTCATTAACCATCATGTTGAGGTAACCAAAATACCTGGTTCCCCACATCCATTCTAAATAAACTGGACTTTACTATGTAAAAAAAATGAAATTACTAAAAAAAGTTAAGTACCACGTTTAAAAAATTAAGTATTTGCCGTAAGAAGAATAATCCATTGTCTTGCTAAGTTCTTTTGGTGTGGGACTGCATTTTTCCTCCAAGCATCAAGCCTAGTGTGCTGGTGATGAAGAGGGGAACACTAGAATGGTGTGAAGTCACAGATGAGAAAACAGGCAGCCCGCCCCCCCCCGGGAAGGCTCTCACAACAGAGTTCATCCCTGCAGGGAGGAGTTGAACCAGAATGCCATGCGCTTCTATGCTGGGAACAGGGCTCCCTGAACTTTTTTGACTTCATACTCGAGCATTTTTTTTTAACCAAAATCTCTGACCTTATATATTTAATTATAGATATGTAGGTCATCTGAAAGAGCATGAGTATGCTCCCCCTGTGTAATGTATCCTATGGAACAAACACAAAAGATAAATTCTTAAGTGGAGAAGGATGAGAAACTGTTTTTTAAATATGTGTATGGTATCTTCAATCCAGGCCTTTTTTCCCAAGAATCTTTTAAAAGACCATTTTGAGAGGTTTCATTTAGTTAAAACTAGTTTGAGTTAAAGCCACTTAACTGGGCAAACAGAAACTTGACTGTGTCCCACTGTGGGGAAAGCGGACCAGCCTGTAAGGGCCCCTCTGTCAAGCCCTTGCCTGTGGAACAGGATGAGACAGACGAAGACAAGAGAAGAGACCCCTTGACATTCCAGCCACACGTGCAGCATCTGAAACTCAGACCAAGCAAGGTGCAGCCATTGTCCACCCAAACAGTAAATATTAAGGTCTTTGTTTTAGATTTTTGAAAATAAAAGAGAAATGTCCTTCATTTCTCCCCATAGGTAATAGAACACGAGCATTTGGGGTGCCACAGGCACGCAAACCCCCGTATGCATAGATTAGCCCAAGAGGTTCATGACCATCGTAGCCATCCTGTGACTTCAACACGTGCCTTTTCTGGTCATCAGAGCTCAGTGTGGCACCCTCTCCACTGTGTGATGCCCCACAGCTGGGAAGAGAGTCTCCATCTGCTCTGAACCCTCCCTTCTACAATTCAGTACACCCCATAATGCACAGGACACTTAAGCCCAGACTGTCGTGCTTGTGGGCCTCGGGGGAGTGAAACCAGAGTGCCTGTCTTTATCTGCTGCTCATCAAAACTGTGAAAAGGTGTGGCTTGATGCGCAAAATGCTCTCAGCTTCTACCAGAGTATATTCAGATTGGTGGTTTTATTATCTCCAGTGAGATACAGCAGTGGTGACAGGTTCACTGTAGTATGTTCACCGCGCCCTTAGCGTTACCTCGCTGCTCTAATACATGGACCAAGGTATTATTCAGGATTTGAAAGAGAGTTGGAGGGATTTCATGAAAAAAGGAAATCTATCATGTAGGCAATACTCAGGATATAATTTTTAAAGTTACTAGAACCTGAAAGTGTGCTGAAGATAAAATATTCAGAAGAACTTAGAGAAAATTATGAGCTGGTATCAGGTCTCCAGCAAGACTTCTGATGGTGGTGAATTTTCTGACTTTGGAAAGGACCCTCCCTTCTGCTTGCAAAGCTCTTTGGCAAGTCCGTGAACTGGGGGTGCATGTCCATAGCCCAGCCCAGATGCTTTCCTTTCTGCTTCCCTCTTTCCCCTTGGCTCTCTCATCTCTTTCTGAGCACCTGCTCTTGTTGGACCACCGCTGTCCCTCGAGTTTTAGTAGAGTTCTCTATCAGGAACCATACTGGACTGAAAGGGGAATTTGTTATGAGGATCCAGAGACTCTCAGACCCCAAGGCCAGAAAGGCAGCTGGCCCAGAGGCTAGGTGGCCACCTGGCCTACTTCCCACGTGCATCTTGGCTCCTGTCTTGCACAACAGCTCGGTTCCTTTCTCTCCTGACTTAGAGGGACTTTCTGTCAGTCTCTCAGTCTTTCCTGAGAAACCAAGGCGTCTATAAAAACAAGTAGGCTTCCAGGGTTAGTCCCACTTCCCTTTCAACAACAGTTAGCCTGTCTGTTGACACTTAGCTGGCATAGTTGACAGGGTTCTCAGTTCCTCATCATTTTTGCTTCCATCACCCAGTTCTGGCTTGAATATTAGAGAAGGGACCCTAGACAAAGAAACTTGGACTTGGCCTGAGGAAGATATGGGTGAGGTCTGCTCATGGATCTGGTGGAATCTGTAATCATAACGAGAAACTTCTTACAAGTTTTATACCTGGATCCGAGCCTTCCGAGTTGAGGCCTATCTTGGCCTCTGTCCTGACACATGTGGAGGGTCTTCCCTTTTTCTGGAGATCTCCAAAGAATGTAGAGCCTGCAGTAGCCTGCTCCCTCTCCAGCCTCTTCCATTCACCTGAAGTATGTTCATCCACCAAATAGAAAGGCAGGCTCTCCCCTCTGATCCATCCGAACTGGCTTCTCCATGATCTCCTCAGTCAGGAGTCCTCCCTGGGAGCCACTGACCCAAAGCAAAGCTACATGTCCCGTTTTCCTCACCAGACCCAGGCGCACCCCAGCTAGGCTGCTGTTTCCTGTTCTTGGGGACGCCTCTAGTTCTCAGCCCATTTCAGAGCAAAGATGTCATGAATTCAGGGTTTGAATTATTTTTCCCAGCCCCATATTCTCTTAAGTAGCTCACTGTTCATCATCGTTCATCTTTCCTTTTTTCCCGTTAAATCCCCACCCACCTAGGAAAGTGGGTATTTCTTTTTTTTTTTTTAAGAAAAATAGCCACTTAACAGTTGAATGACAGGAAGAATTCTCACCCTGAGGAGGAGTCTTGGTATTTATTGGACACATGTGAAGAGTGAGCCTGTCTAACAGAGGGGTGGTTATCCTTCGTGAGTGCACTCAGGACAGTGGTTCCAAACCAGGGATGATTTTTGCCTTCCAGGGGATGTTTGGCAAAATCTGGAGACATGTTTGATTGTCACAACTCCGGGGAAGGGTGCTACTGGCATCTACTGGGTAGAGGCCAGGGATGCTGGTGAACATCCTACAATAGACACAGGATGGCCCTCACAGCAGAGAATTAACCACAATGTCAGCAAGTTAAGAAATCCTAAGTTAGGGCTAGTGAGATGGACGTGGGTGGGTGAGCTGCTGAGGAAGGTCTGGGGCCATTGTGCTAAATGCTGAGGAGACCCTAGATAGTATTTTGTCAAGTCAAAGGCCACCAGGAGAAGTAAACACAATGATGATCTTCTGGGCATGATGAAAGCAGCCTCGGTCTTTGGGTCACTGATTTTATAGAAAGGCAGCTGTGTTCCCTGGCTGTAGAACAGCGGTTTTCAGACTTGGGGTCTGGGGACTCCTTTACATGCTTAAAAAGTATTGAGGGCCCTAAAGTCACTTTAAAATAACAATAATAAACTCAAGTATGTCAACACAGAAACCTATTTTATGAAAATAACTATATTCCCCCACCCAAAACAAAATTGTGAGAAACGAGCAGCATTTTGGATGTTGGCAAATCTATTTAATACCTGGCTTAACAGAAGACAGCTGATTTCAAATATATACTTCTGCATTCAGTCCATGGCAGCGCCATACATCATGGAGCCACTGGAAACCCCACCGTAGACTCAGAGTGAGAGTGAAAAACACAAATAAGGTCTGAGTATAATTTTGAAAAAATTTTGACCTCAAGGACCCCTGAAAGGGGCTCAAGTCACCCCAGCCCCCAGGAGTACCTGGCCCACACTTTAAGAACAGTTGCTCTAGAATGAGGGGGTCTGTGAACCTGAATGGGAAAAAAAAATTTAGCCTTCCTTTCAATTATGCATGGAGACCTCAAACTACAGTGGTATCAGTAGCAGAATCTATGATGTTGTCACCAACAGAAGTCAGGGATATTTTCAGATGACGTTACGGTTGCTGCAGACACCTAAAATATAGTTTTATACTCATCATTGCTTTGAAATTGCAGTCATTACAGCATTAGATCTTGTTGTTAATGTTAATAAGAAAGTACATACACTACTTACCATAAATATGTTCTTTAAATATTTTGATAAATGTATTTCAGTGTAATTGCGTTCCTTTGTAATCCTATGTGTTTTATTAAACCTATTTGAAAACATTCTGAGGAGGGGTTCATGGGCTTTATTTAGTAGACTGCCAAAGAGGTCGTTGGTATGAAAGTACTTAAGAAGCCTTGCCCTAGCGAGTTACACAGCCAAAAAAGCATCACTAGGCCATTTTGGGGAAGTGATCTGGCCCAAAAGCAAGCTGAAATTGGGATGTGTTCCAAGAAAGCAAGTTCCAGCACTGCTGTTGTCAGCCTCTATGTGGACCGCTGCCATTCCAGGTCCTCACGGGAAACAGGGTTCAACAGTTTTCAAGAAAGAGGTCAGCATCCTGAATTTGAGAAACTTTACAAAAGTTTCCTTTAAAAGTTCCCATAATTCACATGATCAACTTCAGCCTTCTCAGCAAACTCGGCTACCCTAAGAGTTCCAGACAGCCAAGGGTTTCCTGCCACTGTGACACATTAATAAAGCTTCCCAAAATTCCTGGACAGGCACAGACAGGGGCAAAAATGATTGCTTCTGAGAAGGGGCCTGGGGTGGATGGGAGACTTTTTGTTGGTTGGTTGGTTCTTGAATCTCGTCCGTTAAAAATGCACATAATTTCTCATATCAAAAATTCAGTTTGGCTGCTTACCAAAAGCAGTCCCTTTTCCCATAGCGTTCCCCTTCCCCAGACGTCAAAAGCAGCCACTTGTAACTCATCCTGCTGCCGCTGCTAGTGTTTCCTCCTTATCTCTGAACAGCTGGCACAGAGTGCAGTATCTGGTCGCTTCCTACAGTGGACAGCTCCCACCCCCACCACACACGCCGCCTCCTGCTCCCTCCCCCACCCCACGCTCACAAGGCAGTTATCAGGATTCTGACAGCTCAGCAGTCAGTATTTATACATACCAGACCTTCTCCTGGTTATCTAAACCTGCTCTTAATCCAGTTCAAACATACCCGGTATTCTGGGCCGATGGCTGTCATGGCCTGATGCACAGCTGTTATCCTGGGGCTCTCCCCTTACCCTCATCTGGGCATCGCCTTCACTTAGCACTTATTTCAGAGTGCTCGTGTCCTACATTCTGGTAACTGCTCCTCTTTTGGGGAGAGGTAGAGTAAGTATCTCTTCCAGTAGCTTCTGAGAAAGCGTCCATGGCAGATAAAGTGTTGAGACCTTGCTTGTCTTAAAATGTTCTTAATCTGCCCCATACCGAATCAATAGTTAGAGAATTCTAGGCTGGAGCTCAGTTTCCTTCACAATTTTGGAAACATTATTCTTCTGTCTTTTTTGAAAGCCTTTTAGATTCCTAATCCTTTCTATGTGACCTTCTTAAATCGCTGGTTCCTGTTTAGAAACTTGTAGCATCTCCCGTGCACCTAGTCATGGCCACATTCACGATGGTGTGTCTTGGTCTCGAGCAGTTTTCACTCCTGCTGCTGGGCACTTTCCATCTGAAAAGGCAAGCCCTCCAGTTCTGGGAAATTTTCTTGAATTTCTTCTTTGATTACCTCCTCATCGTTTCCAGTTAAGTTTTTTCTTTCTGCTATTATGCTTTCAATTTCTAAGAACTTTTCCTTCTTCCCCAAGTGTTCTTGTTTCACGGATGAAATATGTCAGTAACTGGAGTGTTTTTTCTCGTGGGCTGGTCGATTCCCCAGAGTAGACTTTTCCAGTCTCCTACGTTGGGCAGGGGTGGGAGGGGAGGGATGAGGCTGGCTGCCAGCATCTGGGAGGAAAGGGAACGCAGGGTCTCAACATCCAGTATAGGCCCATTGTCCCCTTCATTTCAGAGACCCTCACTAGAGAATAAGCCTTCTGCCAGAATGAAGGTGGATACCTGGGGCCTGTTTCTGAAACCTACTTCAGCCAATTTTCTAAGGACACCCTTCAACTGTTCTTCTAGAGATAATCTTGGGACACCAGTTCACAAGCCCTTGGGAGTTCTATGGAATGAACCAGGTTCCTTTTCAACTCTCCCTACTGCCTGCCTAGAATTCTGCCTTCTAAGATCTGTTAAGTAAATTGCCTCTTGTCCTTCTGTTTTCTGACTTTTGCTTTCGGCACCTCCATTCCTGTTTTCCTCTTCCTTGGAGTTGATTATGCCTATAAAAAAATCCCTTACTGTAATTTTAGTGGAGATTTAGGAGTTCATGGAGCTAAATATATGTATTTAGTGTGCCATCTTTAACCAGAAATTTGGGAGTTTTCACTGCATGCTTTTTTGTGCAGTTTGAATTTTGTCCATATTTATGTTCTAAGAATTCAAAATATAAATATTTGGGAAATTCCCTGGTGGTCCAGTGGATAGGATTCTGTGTTGTCACTTCTGTGGCCCGCATTCAATCCCTGGTCGGGGAACTGACCCATACGGGGAACTGAGCCATAGATAGATATAGATAGATAGATAGATATAGATATAGATAGATACATATTTGTAAACAAAGCTTCCTTCTTTGTTCTTTATTACAGTTAAGAAAGATATTTCCACTTAAATCTGTACTACCATTTGAACATTCAGGAAACCCAAAGGCCTCAAAATATGGAATAGAGGAGGTTGGCAGAGGTCTTTGTGCGCCCTCTTAGCTCCTATTCCACGTGGGTCAGATACGATGGGAAGTAGTTCTTTCTGTGTCTTCTTTCCTTTTTGATTAGATTTTAGATGAGACCCATAATTCAAAGTATAGTATAGTACTAAGTATGTAAATAGTAACAATAATAGTTAACATTTATTGAATACACTGAGCCCCAGATACTGTGGTAAGCGTGTTCTGTGTTTTAACTTAATTCCCGGAACAAACTTATGAAGTAGGCACCACTGTTATCCCTATGTTACAGATGAGAAGATGGAAGTACAAAGGTGTTAAGAAACCTGCTCAAGGTAACATAGCAAGTTGATGGCAGAGTCAGGATTCAAACCCAAACAGTCTAGCTGTAGAGCACATTTTAAACTTAACTACTTATGTGCACAATACTAATGGTTTGTAAATCATGTGAATAACTAAAAGTACTGTCCCCAACTTTGTTGCACATGTTCCCAAACTTCCTTAATGGACCAGTTGTCATAACTTCACCAACTTATAGCTCTTTTTTCCACATAAAACTTGCCAAAATGTCACTAGACTAAGGGAAAAAATTCTTCACTATCTACCTCAAATAAAATATTATTAGCAGAGAACTGGTTGGTATTAAGATAATTGCATAAAACTTGATTTTCATCGCATGAAAAGGATGTAAATTGGCCACTTACCCTAAAATAGTACTAGAGAACGCAAGTGATAAAACATGTCAGTATTCCTCTTTTTCCCTTTATTAATAATTGAGGGATACTTTAAAAATCATAAAAGATTACATAAGAGCTTTAGAAGAATTCAGATTTTCTCTACTAGCCAGTCATGTTCATTTTTATAAAACTGACATCACTGTTAAACCATTTTTACCTCAGGTTAAAATTTGACTGACCTTTTCTGTTACTGAGTCATACCAGGTCACTGAAACCTAAAATAAGTATGTTCTAAGCATTGGGCAACCATCATAACCTATTTAGAGCCAAGATCCACTCAAGACACGTTGACTTCTTGTATGTCACCACCGAGATGGCCAACACGTGCATCAGTAATGTCCCCATGTTCTCATTAGCTCTCCAAGAAGGGAAGGATGCCAGGAAGATGTGCAGAAGTAAATTCAATGGACTCTCTTTGGTCCAGAGTTATGGCTGTTGTTCTATATGTCAGCCTGTTTGTTGCTAACATTTTTTTTTTCTGCAATAACCTATTTTGCGATTTGACTTGACCCATGGTTCATCTGAATCCAGGCAATTACACTTATAGTAAAGGTTCTGCTGTCCAGTTTTTCTCCATCCTGAGGAATGTCAGGAGGCGAGTATTCTGCATCTAAAGGGAACATGAAAAATAAAAATGGAAACACCTGGAGAGTGCTTTCACTCACATTAATCTGCTGCTCTTAGTGATGAGGCTCTGCTCTGCACGTGGCCTCAGAGCAGGAATTAAGAGTCAGACTGAGTGATGCTGCCTTGGTGTTCAGGTAGAAAGGCCTCATTGGCAAGGATAATAAAATGTACTGACTTCAATTACAAGGGGAATTTTGCCCGTTGAGTTTGAGTTGGGGAAATGACCTACAAATCACTAATATCCACGCATTGTGGAAGAGATTTGGACCCTGTATTTTCCCATATTTCCCCCTTATTAGATGGTAATTTTCCTTTAGGGATTTGGGTTTCTCGAGGTATGCATTGATAGGGAGATGGAAAGAGAGAGTAATGAATTAAAATCATTTTATGGTAAGTGTCTGTGCCTTTTCAACTATACGCTTCTCTTTGTAGAACTCTAAGTCAGGAAAATCATTCAGGTGAAGACTATGCATTTTGATGTTAACAGATTCCACTCTTATAGACAGACAACCAGTTAACAACATGAAATGAGACAGTGATGGTTTTCGAAATGAAATAATGTTTGATGTAACCTCGGGTTTCTCTCTGAACTTTGGCCACATTGTTAGAAAAGCTAGGAGGAGGGGAGCAGCTCTGTCAAGCACAGAATTACACACGTGGAAAAAAAATTAATCTAACTACTAAGGGAGAAGCCTATGTTCTCTTGCATGATATTTAGCAGCAAGAGCAAGGAGAGGGCTGTTTCTTTCTTTGTGTAATGTGCAGTAGTTACAATAAACACAAGATTTCCAAATCTCAGAGGACTCTCTTGACAGTTGCTTGATAACAGCTTTTTTCATTCCATAGTTTTGACAGTTTGTGTGTGTTGCCGTATCTAGTGTAAACTAAAACATCACTGTCATTCTGTTTTTCTTTTGTATGTGGCTTCTTTTTTTTTTTCCATCTTTAGGATAATGAAAAAGATGGGCTTTTCACTTGTAGACTAGAGTAAGGCAAGTTGTGTGTGGAGATTAGCGTGTGTTTATGAGTTCTGAAAGATTCGAGTTGACAGCAGAACACTGCTTTAAATAATTTTTTTTCTCCATATTGCTTCAGTAAAAGTGTAAGTGGGATGTGTAAGTTTTCTCTTAATCTTTTGTTAAATAGCAAATCTTAAGCATCTGTGTGGGTACCTATATTTATCTGTGGTTATTGAAAGTGAATGAATACAATAAATATCTGTAGCGCTCCTGGCTGTGCAGCCTTTGAGAAATGGAAAGCATTCTGTTCCTTGTCGTCTGAGAGGGCCTTGCCCTGCTCCTCCTTGGTACTTTCAGTCCCCGCGTATGCTTCCCATCAGCTGGTGGATCCCCCATCCCACCTGCTTCTGCCAAGTTCATAGCTAAATGAAGTCATCGGTTTGTTTTAGAAACAACAGGGTTTCAGTTGTTGTTTGTTTATCTGATCTTTGTTTTTCTGGAGGAACTCTAGAAATTAAACTGCATCAGCACCATTTGCAAGGCTGCAGGAGAGACAGCAGACCAGGAGCACATGCCAGGGTCATGATGGTCTTTACTCATCCGATGCAAACTCTCAGATTCTTCAGATTCAGGAAGGGGTCCCATACCTGGGATACCTTCCCCCCTCCAGCCCTGATAACCTTTTATGTGTAGAAACCTCGTGAGGTTATTTTGCCATCAAACCAAATTTTGCTGTAGCGTAGCAAAGCTCCCGATGCCGTCACCTGGCATGTTACAGACAAATTCCAATTACTTTTCTACTTCGAGCTATTGTTAAACACTACAAGCTAGCTGACAGTAAAATTATAAATACAGGTGTTGTCACACTACACTATAATCAGAATTTTAATTTGAATTTTCATTTGTAAAGCCTTTTTTTCCCACATGAAAATGGGAATAGAATTAGTTTTATTGACAGTAAAAAGACATTTTGAAAGCTTCCCAAATCATTACCTGTATTTAGCAGGAGGCAAAATTGTGTATGTCCATGTAAAAAGAAGAGTTTTATTATCACATATTTACTCATTATATTTGGTGGTAAATAAAACGGGGAAGACATGTTTGACAAGTGATTGATGGAACTCACTAGGTTTTTGCTTCATCGGAACAATAGACAGACATAAATATATATTTTGCTTTTGTTTTGTTCTGCTATTCCTAATGCAGACCTGCAGACAAAATCTTCTTCCAGCAAATTAAGTACAGCCTGTTGGGAGTCTGCATGCCATGCTCAACTTTTTATTTGGCAATTTTCGCTTCCCCATATTCATCATCTGTGGTGCTCTTTTTTCCCCCTTTGCGTGGTGGTTGGAGTGGGTTCCCCCTTCTCAAGTCCCTTTTTTTTTTCCTCAAGGCATTTAGTGTCGTGTCTGCCAGATTTCAGTGATGAGCAGCGAATTGCTTTTAAAGTGGGCATTATGCCAGTTCAGCAGCACAATGGAAAACCAATCTTCCACCATTCTACTTCTGATGCTGTTATTGTAGCGTTTTAGATAACTGCTGCCACAAAAAAAGAACAAGAAAGGAAAAAAAAGATGTGCTCAATTGCTACCAGTTAGTCAAGTTAAATCCAGAGTAGCATTAAAATTACTCTGAAAACTGTTTGTCAGAGGTCATGTGCCGTCTGTGGCTGCCGTGCATAGGATAGATGTTCTGTTCTGGTGGGGTTTTTCCCTTTATTATTACTGTGACTGACCAGCTCTCTAAATAGCCCTTCACTACCTGTTTACTTATTGTCTTCACCTCCCTGTTGAAAAAAAATGTGTCAAACAGAAATGCTGAAAAGTTTCTTTAAAGTGCTGGAAATAGCAGGAGAGTGAGTTGTTCGGGGTGCTAGAGTTTGTACAGTGTGAAAGCAAAAAAAAAAAAAAAAAGTGGGGGGAGAGCAAGAACATAATTCTCTGGTTTCTATAGCAAGATTACTGTTTTCTTCTTTTTATCTTCACTTTTCAACCACTGGGTTCACTGTTCTACTTTTTTTCTTAATAGCACAAATGGAATTTATCCTCTCTCCATCTCGAGTCCCTCCCCCCCTCCACTGGCTTTGCTTGTGAATGAAAGGGACTCCCACTATGACTACAGGACAGATGGCAGCTGTATATGTTGTATTTGATGTATTTTGAAGTGAACCATATTTTTAAATTCAAGGCCAACGGATGGGCTATTTTGAGGGTGGCAGTAACACTATACTTAAAGCCTGCTCCACTTCCACAGAATTTATTTAGACTTTTAAAATTGCATAAATAAATAACCTATAATCTGTGCTCAAAATAATTGAGTTGTGATCTATTAGATGTATTGCAAAAATAATAAAAGCAACTCAGGTTTCTGGACTGCCTTTCTTCTAAAGAATGTATGTTTATTTATCTTTATACTATCTCTAATAGATTTTTCTCTCCATATCTATTACATCATCAGACTCTAAGCCTTATGAAGGCAGGCATTTTTAAAATTTATTATTTTGTTTGTTATATTCCACATAAGAGTAAAATCATATGGTCTTTCTCCATCTGACTTATTTCACTTAGCATAATACCCTCAAGATCCATCCATGTTGTTGCAAATGGCAAGATTTTGCCCTTTTTTATGGCTGAGTAGTATTCCATTGTATATATATATATATATATACACCACATCTTCTTTCTCCATTCATCCATTGATGGTTGTTTCCTTGTCTTTCTTGGCTATTGTAAATAATGCTGTGATGAACATAGGGGTGCATATATCTTTTTGTATTCTTTTCGTATTCTTTGGGTAAATAGAAGTGAGATAGCTGGATCATATGGTACTTCTATTGTTAATTTTTTGAGGAATCTCCATACTGTCTTCCATGGTGGCTAAGGCAGGCTTTTTTTTTTTTTTTTTTTTGCGGTACGCAGGCCTCTCACTGTTGTGGCCTCTCCCATTGCGGAGCACAGGCTCCGGACGCGTAGGCTCAGCGGCCATGGCTCACAGGCCCAGCCGCTCCGCGGCATGTGGGATCTTCCCGGACCGGGGAACGAACCCGTGTCCCCTGCATCGGCAGGTGGACTCTCAACCACTGCGCCACCAGGGAAGCCCAAAGGCAGGCATTTTTGTCTGTCTTGTTCATTCCTGTATCCCCAGGGCTTAGAACAGTTATCTGGCACATAGTAGGCACTCAATAAATATTTATTGAATCAGTTAATAATCCACGTTTCTCCTGTGGGTTCATAGAATTGTAGTGTATTTATTTATTCATATTTTTAAAAATCCAGCTAGAATGTCAAACTGTGCTCCTGAAGTATAGCAGTCATACTGATTTAGTCTTTGATTCCTTCCTTCACCCCTACCCCATCCCAAATTGTGCTTGACACCCTGTGGGTACTCAATAAATATTTGTTGAATGAACAAGTGGAGAGGCCCAAACACGGGTAATTTGCCAGTGGGGGATGTCGTCATTTGGTTGTAGAGATGAAGATAGACGAACGCTCCACCTGTCAAGAGTCTCTGAGTTCTCAGCTTTATGTTAGTCCAGAGTTCTTTACCTGGTATCATGGTTTTCTGGGCTTGTAGTCAAGCATGTTTCAGATTCATATTTTCCCCAGTTTCTAGTTTAACATTCAATGTTAGCTAAAGCATTCAAGAAAAGGCCCTGATAATGATGCGGTCAGTATTCGTAAGCAGCCCATCCGTTAGTGCCATCTAAATGAAGACATTGCATGCTCTCCGGTGTGAGTGGTCCTGTCTTAACGTGGGAAGGAGGCTGCCCTGCATAGTGGGATGCATCCGTGCTAGCAGTTACATCTCCCTCTGCACCATTTACCTTTTCTGTGGAATTGTGGTTGAGATATTCTGTCATTCCGTCACATCCTCCACTACCTGCCTCCCTGGAACTCCCCGCTTCCATCTGCGAAGTGAGGGAAATGAGGGCCTAGAGGCTGCTTAACGAGGTCAGAGGGTTCAGAGAATTCAGTGACTTAATCACAAACTGTACCGTGTAAGAGACACACCGCTCTCCCTTTTAATCATTGAGTCTTAAATGTGACATAGTTTTAAATGGATAGCAACAATTTGCAAATCAGTCAGACCCATTTTGTAATTAGCTTTGGACTAAGCATTAAAAAGTATACATTGAGGATTGTGATAGTAAAAATGCAGAGCAGTGTGTGTATTGTTTGTTGACATGGAGGTAGCGAGTGTCTCTCACTACTAACAGATTCTCTCAAAAGAATGCCTTGATAGAAGCCTTTTTTTTTAAGGAGCATATAAAAGGACTTTCTTAAGTTTTACCACAAAAAAGAACCTGAGAATGTGCAATAGAACTTGTTAGTGGCTTTATTTGAGAAGCATCTGGAATGTGCAATAGAACTTCCCTGATGTGCTCGTTCCATCTTTTTTTCTCTAATCATTTGACCTTCATCCAAGAAGAACCAAAGAACACACTGAAATAAGAATTCATATTTTTATTAGAGCAGATTTTATTAGAGCAGATTTTAGATCTATAAAGTGAACCATTTGGCCTTACATGCCCTGGCATCAGCATTGTACCCCGGGGGGAAGATGAGCGTGTTCGTTCTAGCATCCTGCATCAACATGGGCTAAAATTCCGAAGACTTTCAGTTGGCTGGGCCAAAGATGGGAAATCTTCCGTAAGAGTGCTGAGGAGAACTTGTGCATTTCTAAATCTCAATCATGCAGGCTGGGGGGTAGGAGAGTGCGAGTTACTCTTTGTGTCCCTCCACACTGAGTTTAGAGGAAAGAGCACGAGCCTTGCAAAAAGCTTCCTGGTCCAGTTTCCTCATGGGTATCGTGTCTCCTCTGTTTAACTTATGGCGTTGTTTTCATTGTAGCTGCTTAGCATCGCCATTGTGGCCATGGACAATTCAGAAACAAATGGGCATGGCTGTGTTCCACTAAAACTTTATTGATAGAAACAAGTGGCAGCCTGGGTTTGGCCTTCAGGCCATAGTTGGCTAACCCTTGCCCTATAATAATGAAAGGTATAAAACATAAAATACCAAAAATTTTTTGACTGCTTCTAGTAAAGAACCCCATTTGGGAGTCAGCCAGTATGGTCAGTGCTTGGCCACCCTTGTGAGGAAGAAGCCTAAAGGGACTCTGTCTTTCAAGAGAAAGGCTTCTGTAATTTTTAGGTCACACTTCCCAAATTCTTGCCAAATTCTATAGGGAGAATTTACATTCCATTCAGCTTGTGTTTGTCAGTAGCTTCACTTAGGCCACCTAGTCTCACAAGAGCCTTTAGCTTTTCTCTAAGAAAATGTTCCTCCTTAAGACACTCAATTTCCTTAGAGCCTTGATGTAAGTTACGGTAGAGAAAGGATGCCCGTAATAAAATTGCTAAGTAGGCTGGAGCACTGCCACTAGTTACCTCCCCAGGGCAACCCTAGAGTCTTTGATGGGGGAGAAGAGTTGATAGAGAGGGACAACGGCCATCTTGATGACCAACCAGTTAAGGTTTCAAGATATGTGGTCAGTTCTTTTTTTTTTTTTTTTTAAGTATTTATTTATTTATTTGGCTGTGTCGGGTCTTAGTTGCAGCATATGGGATCTAGTTCCCTGACCCCAGGGATCGAACCCAGGCCCCCTGCATTAGGAGCGTGGAGTCTTAGCCACTGGACCACCAGGGAAATCCCCTATGTGGTCAATTCTGTTGAAACTGGTAGAGAATTGTACTTAAAGAGTGTCACTGTCATATCCTGGAATGGAGTACACCACGGTCTTCAGGGTTCCAAGAGGCAGAATCATATTAGCTTAATGGAAGAACTTATCCCAGAGAAAGTACAGTATATCAGTTCATAGAATTTAAGAAGGTAGAGGTTGCTAATCCTGATACCCTGAAAACATTGGTATTTCAGACTTCATGGTTGGTTCTTTGAGTGGCTGGATTGCTTTAATATTTAGATTGTATCTGTTGAGTCAGAAATTCAAAACCACCTCCATTTTACATAAACATAAAATCCAGAGCAGCCAAAAAAAATCTACCTAATACAGAATTTACCTTCTTATATTTTCCTTGGATAACGAGTTTGATGTCATTTAACAGTCTGCCTTTGACTTTCTCTTTCTGCTTTTCCTCAGATTTCTTAAGGTCTTAGATTTCCACCCATTCCCTAGGCATGCCACGCTGAGTCAGTTAGCTTAGGCACTCCACACCGAGTGGCAAGTTGGCAAATAATATATTTATTCATGTTTTCCTGTACTCCCACCATTTGTCCAGGGCAGCGGCCCTCTCTGATAGGCCGATTCTAAGATGGCGCCCCAATGATCCCCGTATCACTCTTGTACAGTAGCCCTCTTCCTTTGCGTGTGGGCTGGACCAAGTGACAAAAGGGATGGGATATCACTTCTGAGATTAAGTTACAAAAGAATCTGACTTCTCTCTTGAGCACGCACTCCGAGGAAAACCAGCTGCCATGTTGTGAGCTTCCCTGTGGATAAGCTCGCATGATGAGATATTGAAGCCTCAGTCCAACAACCTGAGAGGAATATATAGTCATTTATTATATTATTATGTTGCCAGAGTACCTGTTTGATTTGGATTAATCAAAAATGTTCACTTTTCCTCCATAAAGAATGTAACTCTCACCATCTTGGGGTATGGCATCTATAGATGCATGATACACAAGTTGGGAGGGAATGTTCACAACCCATGAACAAACATGGAACCCAGGAAAGGCCGAGAGCCCTTGGAATAATTGTAGCTGCATCCATCCCCAGTGTGCAGAGGGGAAAGGGTGTTGAAGGAGGCTTGCCTTAGTGCCAGGATCTAGGCGGCACAGCCTCTTTTCTGTCCTCTGTCTAGAAAGTGGAAGTGGCCCTGAGCCCTGATCATAGCATAACTGTTAGCTCCATGTCCAGCTATGGCCCAGGCATAGTTCTATCCAGTTTACATGGATTAGAACTGTCCCTGACCCAGTAGCATGGGCCATGAGAACAGGAGGCTGGTGAGAAGGGAAGATACCCAGAGGATTAAGGAGCAACCAAGGCAAGGCCTATCGATGTTCTTTTGCCTTTATCCCTAAGAGGACAAGAGCTTAGCTGGTGACACAGCCTTGGGCCCAGACAGGGAGTGTGGAAGCCGTTCCCTTGGGTGCCCCTTGTGCCTGTTTGCTACACCCTAAGGGCATTTTTCTTCTCCCACCTGAGGAAAATGATCACTTAAACTGGACTGTAGCTTTTCCCACCTATCTGTCACCATCATTGTCAGTGACTAACATTTGTTGAGCATAACTTGACCCCAGAAACTGCCTGGGCACAGTAACCCTTCAACCTACTCATTCCTTAAAGTGAATAAAAATAAGCAGGGGCTTGATGTCCACAGATAAGAGCCCAGAAATGAGTCCAGAATTTCCAATTCCAAAGCCATTGCCAACTCCCAATCTATACTTACTGCATTTAGTACATATCCATTTTCTTTTCCTCCCTCGTCTGCCCTTTCCTCCCAAAAAAGAGTGTGCCGGCCCACACCCACACCCTGTTAACTTCCCAGGGTAAATAATTTCCAGGTCCTGTGAGTAGTACATGTAACCAGATAGCACCCAGGTTTAGAAACCATGTAAGTAGAGATTAAGATAATTAAACATCAAGGTTAGAAATGGTGGGACTTCCCTGGTGCCGCAGTGGTTAAGAATCTGCCTGCCAATGCAGGGGACACAGGTTCGAGCCCTGGTCCAGGAAGATCCCACATGTCACAGAGCAACTAAGCCCGTGCACCACAACAACTGAGCCCGTGTGCCACAACTACTGAAGCCCGCGCGCCTAGAGCCCGTGTTCTGCAACAAGAGGAGCCACTGCAATGAGAAACCCGTACACCGCAATGAAGGGTAGCCCTTGCTCACGGCAACTAGAGAAAGCCCGCGCAGCAACAAAGACCCAATGCAGTCAAAAATAAAGAAAAAGATAAGAAATGGTATGTGAACAATAAAGATACTCTGTACACTTCTTGGATATTGTTGCTGACACAAGCCTTTGAAAGCCTGGAGTCTTCAGGAAGAGTGGTACAGGTGGAAAATGTTATTTCAACACTCTAAGGCTGTGAGGTCATTGAAATCAGACATACCTGAAAATTGTGTACTTCTGGTCCTCAGTGGGGGCGGGGAGATGGGTGTAAACAGCAGAATATGGGAATCTTTAAAACTCAAAACACATTTCTCACCCTCCCTTTCCCCACAAGGACCTATGAGAATGGAGTTGGGTGGTGAACGCTGGATGGATGTATTGAAAAACAAACTTCGCAGTTGGTTCTACTTTCCCACCTCCCAACCCAACTGCCCTCCCACCCCCACCCCAATTACTGCTGACCTGCAGCTAATCATCTTTGCTCTTGACTGTCATGGAACATTGATTAGATATTAAGATATTTGGAATATTTCCATTTTCTGATGTGTATTAAAAAATAGCACTGGACTGTCCTCGTGGCGCAGTGGTTAAGAATCCGCCTGCCAATGCAGGGGTCACGGGTTCGGGCCCTGGTCCAGGAAGATCCCACATGCCGCAGAGCAGCTAAGCCCGTGCGCCACAAGTACTGAAGCCTGTGCACCTAGAGCCCGTGCTCCGCAACAAGAAAAGCCACCGGAGTGAGAAGCCCACGCATCGCAATGAAGAGTAGCCCCCTCTC